>NC_079190.1:82950261-83250448 GCF_029499605.1 Hyla sarda
TTGACATAGTCTTCATAAGAAATTTTCAGCAATTTAGCCGTTAATAGTACAAAGATTAGATAAGTCCATCAGTCAGTATCTATATATATATATATATATATATATATATATATATATATATATATATAAAACTCAATGTGTGTGTGTGTGTGTGTATGTTCCAGCATCACGTCACCAAACGGCTAAAGATATTAACATGAAACTTGGCACACATGTTACTTATATGTCAACAACAAACATAGGATAGGTGATTTAACCCTTACTCACCCCCATTTGCCAGGGGCAGGGTTTATGTTTAAAGTCCCATACAAGTCTATGGGAAATATATGTTACTGCAAACTTCCAAACGGCTGGAGATATTTCTATAATACTTGGTCACATGTTACTTATATGTCCACTTAAAATATAGGATAGTTAATTTAACCCTTAACTACCCCCATTTGTGAGTGTCGGGGTTTTTGTTTAAAGTCCCATGCAAATCAATGGGAAATGTATGTTCCCACATAACTTCCGTATGGCTGGAGATATTTCAATAACTGGTACACATATTACAGGTCGGGATATGAGGACGGGATAGGAGGTCGACATAGGAGGAAGGGATAGGAGGACCGGGAAAGGAGGTCGGGATAGGACGTCAAGATAGGAGGCCGGGATAGGAGGATGGTATAGGAGGTCGGGATAGGAGGTCGGGATGTGGGGTTGGGATATGACAATATATGAGGACTGCATATGAAGTCAAAAGCTTCCTCCTTTGTTTATTTTCCTCCCCAACAAGGATTAGGAAGGAAAAACCTGGCAACGCTGGGTACTCAGCTAGTTACTGATAACAGTGGAGGCCCAACTCAACTTCTAAGCCATGAGATACAACCCTTCAACTTGAGGGCAAGAGGGCCCCGTACTAGAAAATCTGGGATCTCTGGAAGTACAAATGGTCTGAAACTAAGAGAAGTCATATCCATGGAAACCACGTCCTCCTGGGCCAAACCGGGGCAACTTAAATTACTCTTGCCCCATCCTCCCTTTTTTTCTCACTACTTTGGATTTAATGCGTGAAGGAAAGAAAACCCTTGCTCAGTTTTAAAAGTAAGTACTCCAGGGAAGTTAAGAAACATAAAAATGCCCCAAAGCCACAACAATACCTGTTCTGTGTCACCTGTAGTTATCCATGTGGTTTTTGCAGCTCCTTTGGCCCCTGATGTCTCCTAAATACTTTTTCCTTGTTTGAAGCACAGACTACAACTCCCAGAGGTCAGTGCAGCTCTGTGTAATTGCTGCCAGCCAACTGCTTTCACTATCTGTGTGACTGCAACTCACACACTGTACATTTCTTTTCTTTCAGACTATCCTTCCCCCAGCAATAAATCATGCTGTGCTCTGAATGGCAGAAGTCAGTGATTAGATTTTTCAGCAGAAAAACAGCAGCTATGTGCTCAGTTGTGACTGAGAATCTTCACTGCTCTGCTCTCACAGCTCACACAGGGAGAGGAGGGGGAGGGGAGGTGTGGCTGTAAAGCCAGAGCTCTAGACCAAACAGAAATCAGGTGGTGTTGTCTTGAAGGGAGGGGGCTAGGTCTCACTGGGGAGACAAAGTGGATCTAAAAATTATGTTTTTCTCTCACTTGCTGCATGTAAGTGACAGCTAAAAGATGGAAACTGCTCTATATAGCCTGACAGCTAAGAAAAATTGCCTGTTAGTTTTCCAACCCCTTTAGATGAAGTTTTGAGAGGGAGAGAGAGCTCTTAGTTCTAGTAAACTAAAAACATGATAGGAGATATCCATCAAGGCTTTAGATCTGGTGCCCCCTGATGGTTTAAAGCAATGTTTCCCAACCAGGGTGCCTCCAGGTGTTGCAAAACTACAACTCCCAGCACGCCCGGCGGGCATGCTGGGAGTTGTAGTTTTGCAACATCTGGAGGCACCCTCGTTGGTAAACACTGCTTTAAGCATACCACTGTTGTCATACAGTCCACAAATATTCTTACATGTTGGTCCTACCACAAGGGAGAAATTCTTTCCAGGGCTCTGAAGACCACTATTAGTTCCAACTTTCGTATGGTATGGGTAAAAAAAAAAATGTGGAGTGTTTCTTTAACCCCTTACTCCGACGAGCACTTTTTTCCTTTTATCCCGTCCAGGCTGCAAAAAGAAAACACACTTTCTCTTACCTGCCAACGAGCCCCCGGAGCTCCGGTACACTCCGGTACAGGTGTTCGGTCCCCGGGCTGTATTCTTCTTACTTCCTGTTAGCCTGGCACGTCACACAGAGCTTCTGCCTATCACCGGCCGCAGCGATGTCCCGCCTCGGCCGGTGATAGGCTGAAGCTCCGTGTGACAGGAAGTAAGAAGAATACAGCCCGGGGACCGAACACCTGTACCGGAGTGTACCGGAGCTCCGCGGGCTCGTTGGCAGGTAAGAGAAAGTGTGTTTTCTTTTATTTTGCAGCCCGGACGGGATAAAGGGAAAAAAGTGCGCGCCGGAGTACTCCTTTAAGGACCGAGGGTTTTTCCGTTTTTGCATTTTCGTTTTTTGCTCCTTGCCTTTAAAAAATCATAACTCTTTCAATTTTGCACCTAAAAATCCATATGATGGCTTATTTTTTGCGCCATCAATTCTACTTTGTAATGACATCAGTCATTTTGCCCAAAAATCTACGGTGAAACGGGAAAAAAAATCATTGTGAGACAAAATTGAAAAAAAAAAACGCAGTTTTGTAACTTTTGGGGGCTTCCGTTTCTACGTAGTACATTTTTCGGTAAAAATTACACCTTCTCTTTATTCTGTAGGTCCTTATGATTAAAATGATCCCCTACTTATATAGGTTTGATTTTGTCGGACTTCTGGAAAAAATCATAACTACATGCAGGAAAATTAATACGTTTAAAATGTCATCTTCTGACCCCCATAACTTTTTTATTTTTGCGCGTATGGGGCAATATGAGGGCTAATTTTTTGCGCCGTCATCTGAAATTTTTAGCGGTTTCATTTTTGCATTGATAGGACTTATTGATCGCTTTTTATTCATTTTTTCATTATATAAAAAGTGACCAAAAATTCACTATTTTGGAATTTTTTTGCGCGTACGCCATTGACCGAGCGGTTTAATTAACAATATATTTTTATAATTCGGACATTTCCTCAAGCGGCGATACCATATATGTTTATTTTTATTAACACTGTTTTTTTTTATGGGAAAAGGGGGGTGATTCAAACTTTTAATAGGGAAGGGGTTAAATGATCTTTATTCACTTATTTTTTTGCCCTTTTTTTTTTTTTTTGCAGTGTTATAGCTCCCATAGGGACCTATAACACTGCACACACTGATCTTTATCATTGATCACTGGTTTCTCATAGGAAACCAGTGATCGATGATTCTGCCGCTTGACTGCTCATGCCTGGATCTCAGGCACTGAGCAGTCATTCGGCGATTGGACAGCAAGGAGGCAGGTAGGGACCCTCCTTGTGTCCTGTAAGCTGTTCGGGATGCCGCAATTTCACCGCGGCTATCCCAAACAGCCCACTGAGCTAACCGGTATACTTTCACTTTAGACGTGGCGTTCAACTTTGAATGCCGCGTTTAAAGGGTCAATAGTGCGCGGTACCGCGATCAATGCCACGCCCTATTAGCCACGGGTCCCGGGCCAGACCCGCTATGACGCCGTGGCCATGCGTTATAGATCGGGAGCGGACACATGACGTACCGGTACGTCATGTGTCCTTAAGGGTTTAAGGCACTTAAAAATGTTTTTCGAAGCCGGTAGAAAGAATCTCAGCCTACCCCAAATCTGACTTCATTGCTGGTTGATTTTACAGTACGGATCGGAGGATCGGCCTTATCCTTGGAGATCTAATTTTTCTTCTTTTGGATTTATATCCTGATCATATCTGCCTTTCCTCTGAAAGGAACACTAAGGCTAGGTTCAGACTACGGAATTTCCGACAGAAATTCAGTCGTAAAATTTCCGTCAGAAATTCCACTTGCTAAAATGTCTAGCGTAGTGAATGGGTTTCCGTTCACAAATTCACACTTCGGAAGAAAGGCAGGTTGCTCTTTCTTCAGGCGGAAATCCGCGCGGAACACATTGCAGTCTATTGGAGACTGCAGTGTACGCGCAGTCCTAGCGCCCACTGATTCAACCGGCGCTGGCCGCACTTGGAATCTCAGGGCGGAAATTTTCTGCCTGGAGATTCCGTAGTCTGAACCTAGCCTAAGGGTGCGTTCACACGGAGTAATTCAAGAGGAATTTACTCGAGTAATTCCTCTTGAATTCTCTGCTCGAAATTAATGCACATCTTCTCTGCCCATTGACTTTAATGTTTTTTCCGCTGTCCTGTTCACACATCGGAAATTCTGCTATCGGAATTCCGACGCTGAATTCCGTTCCGCTTGAAGAAAGAACATGTTCATTCATAAACTCATACATACCTTCCTACGAGCCCCCGTTGGTCCGGCACAGGCCTCACGGTCCGGCAGTTCTGACCTCATTGCACTTCCTGGGGACGGGGAGGCTCTGCGGCTTCCCCGTCCCCAGGAAGTGCAATGAGGTCAGCACTGCCGGACCGAGAGGCCTGTGCCGGACCAACAGGGGCTCGTAGGAAGGTATGTATGAGTTTATTTTGTTTATTTTTGAGGCCCGGGCACGGGCATATATAAAAGTGTTCCACTACAGTTGTCCTTTAAGTTCTCCTTCACATGGCATGGCTCATGATCTAGCTTTTGAAGCTATATTCCATTCTTTACGTTGTTTAACCATAAAGCTGCAGCATTGCCAAGGAAGGTGGGAGAAGCTGTGAACCTTAGGACATGTTCACACGGCAGAATTTCCAAGCGGACTACAGACATTTTTCATAGAATGTCCCAGGTGATCTACAGCTGCTCTTCTATGCATCCTTTCATACATTCTTGTTTAAGTCCCAAAAGACCTGTTTAGTTATGGTGGTCGATTTTGCCTCATGCTTTCATAAAATTTCTGCAGTGCATGGGAATACATAAAGGGGTACTCCGGTGGAAAACTTTTTTTTTTTATAAATCAACTGGCTCCAGAAAGTGAAACAGATTTGTAAATTACTTAATCCTTCCAGTACTTATTAGCTGCTGAATACTACAGAGGAAATTATTTTCTTTTTGGAAAACAGAGCTCTTTGTTGACATCTCTGTCCATTTTAAGAACTGTCCAGAGTAGGAGAAAATCCCCATAGCAAACATATGCTGCTCTGGACAGTTCCTAAAATGGACAGAGATGTCAGCAGAGAGCGCTGTGCTTGTGATGTCAACAGAGAGCTCTGTGTTCCAAAAAAGAAAATAATTTCCTCTGTAGTATTCAGCAGCTAATAAGTACTGGAAGGATTAAGATTTTTTTTAAGAACTAATTTACAAATCTGTTTAACTTTCTGGCACCAGTTGATTTAAAAAAAAAAAAGTTTTCCACCGGAGTACCCCTTTAAGTCACAAATACACTGCTCAAAAAAATAAAGGGAACACTAAGATAACACATCCTAGATACGAATGAATGAACTAATCGTGTGAAATACTTTTGTCTTTAAATAGTTGAATGTCAAAATCACACAAAAATGATCAAAGGAAATCAAATTTATCAACCCATGGAGGTCTGGATATGGAGTCACACTCAAAATCATAGTGGAAAACCACACTACAGGCTGATCCACTCCAGCCACATGAGGTCTAGAATTGTCTTGCATTAGGAGGAACCCAGGGCCAACCGCACCAGCATATGGTCTCACAAGGGGTCTGAGGATCTCATCTCGGTACCTAATTGCAGTCAGGCTACCTCTGGCAAGCACATGGAGGGCTGTGCGGCCCCCCAAAGAAATGTAACCCCACACCATTACTGACCCACCGCTAAACCGGTCATGCTGGAGGATGTTGCAGGCAGTATAATGTTCTCCACGGCGTCTCCAGTCACGTGCTCAGTGTGAACCTGCTTTCATCTGTGAAGAGCACAGGGCGCCAGTGGCAAATTTGCCAGTCTGGGTGTTCGCTGGCAAATGCCAAACGTCCTGCATCGTGTTGGGCTGTAAGCACAACCCCCACCTGTGGACGTCGGGCCCTCATACCACCCTCATGGAGTCTGTTTCGCAGGGCTCTGGCAGTGCTCCTTCTTGCACAAAGGCGGAGGTGGCGGTCCTGCTGATGGGTTGTTGCCCACCTACGGTCTCCTGATGTACTGGCCTCTCTCCTGGTGGCGCCACCATGCTCTGGACACTATGCTGACAGACACAGCAAACCTTCTTGCAACAGCTTGCATTGATGTGCCATCCTGGATGAGCCGCACTACCTGAGCCACTTGTGTGGGTTGAAGACTCCGTCTCATGCTACCACTAGAGTGAAAGCACCGCCAGCATTCAAAAGTGACCAAAACATCAGCCAGGAAGCATAGGAACTGAGAATGGTCTGTGGTCACCACCTGCAGAACCACTCCTTTATTGGGGGTGTCTTGCTAATTGCCTATAATTTCCACCTGTTGTCTGTTCCATTTGCACAACATCATGTGAAATTGATTGTCAATCAGTGTTGCTTCCTGAGTGGACAGTGTGATTTCACAGAAGTGTCATTGACTTGGAGTTACATTGTGTTTAAGTGTTCCCTTTATTTTTTTGAGCAGTGTATATGCAGGTTTTATTAGATTCTTACATGACTTGTGCATAACAAAATATCAAAAAGAAAGACTTGTAAAGGAAAGGCAGCTCAAGTTAAAGCAGTCATGCAACAAAAGCCTGCGTGCAGACCCAAACAGAGCCAGCAATATATTGGTTTATACTGCCATCTGCTGGGAAAATGTACAGAAGCCTATGTATGTTTAGCAATTTTGCACATTTTGGAGGCTTCCATTTCCACGCAATGCACTTTTTAGTAAACATTACACGTTATCTTACCCATTTTTCCTACTATAAAAATGAATTAAATTTTGCTTACCTGAAAATTTCAATTCCTGGAGTCCGTAGGCAGCACAGAATGGGTTAAGTTCGTCCTCCCGAACTTGTCAGAAGAGGTAATTAGCATAAAAAAATTAACAAATTAGCGTAATTAGCCCAATTAACAGACCCCTCCCTCTAGGTATAAATGGACAAACCCACAAACAGACCATAGAGTAGTTATAAAGCAATATTTAATTAGGGTGGGATCCCTGTGCTGCCTACAGACTCCAGGAATTGAAATTTTCAGGTAAGCAAAATTTAATTCATTCCTGGACGTCCTACGGCAGCACAGAATGGGATTTAAGTAGCAAAAAATAATAAAGGGAGGGCATTACTTCTTAAACGCTTCTTCCAACACTGCCTTGCCTAGGGCTGAGCTACTGGAGACGTCCAGACGGTAGTGTTGAATGAATGTGGTTGGCGTTGCCCACGTAGCCGCTCTACAGATCTCCTGAAGTGATACCTGAGAAGCTTCAGCCCAAGATGCCGAGGTTGCCCTGGTAGAATGGGCTTTTAGATCCCTTGGAGGCTCCAGGCCTTGCTTTTGGAAGGAAAAACTGATAGTCTTCTTAATCCAGTTGGCAAGAGTGGATTTGGCTGCCTTGGAGCCTTTAGATTTGGCTCCGAACTGCACAAACAAGTGTTCCGAGCACCTGAATGATGCTGTTCTAGCAATATATTCTAACACTGCACGTCTGACATCTAACTTGGAGATTTCTTGATGTTCAGCTAGAGCCGGTAGAATAATTTCCTGTTGAAGGTTATGCACAGAATGGACTTTCGGGATAAACCCGGGAAGAGTACGAAGTACTAAGGCATCCCCAAGATCTCTTAGATATGGCTCACGGCAAGAGAGTGCCTGAATCTCACTGACCCTGCGTGCTGAAGCGATAGCCACTAAAAAACAAGTTTTCCACGTGAGAAACTTTATATCAATGGATTGAATGGGTTCAAAAGGGTCTGATGTGAGGCACTTCAAGACTCTGGAAAGATCCCAAGACGGTATAGGCTTGCTGACTTTCGGGCAAATATTATTTACCCCTTTGAAGAATCTTTTGACCAACGGGTTTCCAGTAAATCTTCCTGCTAGAAAAAAATTTATAGCGGCAAATTGGACTTTCAGAGTGGACTGCTTGAGACCCTTACTGAGTCCGAGCTGAAGAAAGTTCAGAATATCAATAATTGACGGATTATCTCCAGGAAACTTGGACTTGAAGAGACTCCATACTCTGGAGTAACACTTTCTTGTACCCGTTTTGTTTGATTTGTCCAAAGTAGATAAGACCTCACTAGATAGCCCTTTGGACCTCAGCAGGTTCAATTCACCTCCCAAGCAGTCAGATGCAGGGAGTTGAGCTCCTGATGGCAAATCCCCTGCTGGGATAGAAGATCCTTTGTCTTGGGCAGATGCCAGAAACGATTGTGAGATATTTCCATGGCTAGGGAGAACCAAGCCCTCCTGGGCCAATAAGGGAGGATCAGGATCGCTCGAGGGTTCTCCTTTTTGACCTTCAGTAGGGTCCTCTGGATTAGAGCAGGAGGAGGAAACAGATACAGGAACCTCCCCTCCCAGGATAATGACAGACCGTCCAGATGATATGGGTGGTCCAGACAAGAGAGAGAGCAGAACTTCTGCAGCTTGGCATTCCTCCTTGTCGCGAATACATCTATCTCCGGGGTACCGAACCGCTCTTCTAATTGTTTGAAGATCTCCATGCTCAATTCCCATTCGCCTGGATGAAGGGATCTCCGACTGAGAAGATCCGCCTTGACATTCAGGATACCTTGTAAGTGTACTGCCACAAGACTGTTGACGCTGCATTCCGCCCATCTGAAGATCCTGGCACACTCGGACATCAGGGATTGAGACCTGGTTCCCCCCTGTTTGTTCAGATAAAAAACTGTAGGCAGATTGTCTGACCTGACTAGGACATCCTGGTGAAGCAAAACAGGGGTGAAGTGAAGCAGTGCTAAACGCACTGCTCGCAGCTCCTTCATGTTTGAGGACAGCGATTCTTCTTCCTGGGACCAAAGGCCTTGGGTCCAGCGATTGCCAATGCAGGCTCCCCATCCACGAGCTGAAGCATCGGTCGTGATGACAATTTGTTGCGATGGTAGTAACGATTTTCCTTGAGAGAACCTGTTCCGCATGAGCCACCAACGAAGTTCCCTGCGGAGAATTGAAGGAATCGAGACACAGCTTTCCAAATCTGTCTTTGATCTGTTCCAGCATGAGAGAACCCTTGTCTGCAGACTGCGCATATGGGCCTTTGCCCAGGGGACCGCATCTATCGTTGATGTAAGGCTGCCCAGGACTCTCATTGCTTGACGAATAGATACCTTCTTGGATCTTATCAGGAATTTTATCTGATTCCTCAACTTCGTTTCCCTCTCCCGGGAAATGGAGATTTTCATCGCTAGGGAATCTACTATGAACCCTAAAAAAAGAATCTGCTGTGATGGAATCAACTGAGACTTTTCCAGGTTGACTAGGAAGCCATGATTTTGGAGAAAATAAATTATTTCCTTCATGTGATGGGACAGATCTAGGCTGGACCCAGCTCTCACTCACCAGTCGTCCAGGTACGGCACCACCGTGATTCCTTGGAGGCGTAATGCCGCCGAAAGAACCACCACTAGCTTCGTAAACACCCTCGGTGCTGAGCTCAGCCCGAAGGGAAGACACTTGAATTGTAGATGCCATGTTGTGTTGTCTACCATTAATGTGAATCTGAGAAATTTTCTGTATGCCGGATGGATGGGAACATGTAGATAGGCGTCTGACAAATCCAGAGTCGCCATGAAGTCTCCCTGGTTCACCAAAGGAAGTACTGATCTTATAGTTTCCATTTTGAAGTGTTTCTTGACCATGAACTTGTTCAGGTACGTGAGATCCACAACTAATCTCCACTTCCCGCTGGACTTCGGTACTGCGAAAATCCTTGAATAAATCCCGGTGAACCGCTCCTGATGTGGTACCCATTCCACTGCATTCTTCTCCAGAAAACTCTTGACCAGAGAAATCACATTCTGGTCCTGCTTTGTGTTGAGAAGAAATCTCCCCGGAGGGGGGTAAAGAAGCTCGAGTTTGTAGCCTTTCTGAATCACTGAAAGAACCCACTTGTCCTGTGTCGTATGAGCCCACACTTGAAAAAAATTTTCTAACCTTCCTCCAACCTTGGGGGATGTTAAGGTGGCGTCATAAGGGCTTCCTTTTTTCTGGAGGTTTGCTCTTAGAGGCAGAGCTAGAGTTTGCGCCTCTCCTCTGCCTACCAAACCTAGGCCTATTATACTGGCCTGGCTGAAAATTCCTCCTTTGGAATTTGGGAGACCTCCGCCATTTTGGATGGCCTTTAGATGCATCCCTTTTGGATGTTCCTGGGAAGGCATCGTTGTCATCATTCATGTCTTTGAGGATACTCTTTAGGCTTGGCCCAAAGAGAGATTCTGGGGAAAAAGGTAAGGAGCAGAGGTTATTCTTGGCTGCTACGTCCCCCTTTCCCCATTGCTTGATCCAAAGCGCTCTCCTTATAGAGTTTGATTCAGCCATATTTTGGGCTGATAGACGCAGTGTGTCCAGTGGAGCATCGCACAGGAACTCTGCCGCAGACTTCATGACAGGAATTTTCCTGATGATGTCGTCCCTAGGGACTCCATCCATAAGATCTCTGGATAATTGACTTATCCATATTCGGAGCGCTCTGGCCACCGGAACAGAGGACATCGCTACCTTGGATACTGCTGCAGCAGTAGAAAAAGCTTTTTTAGACAGAGACTCTGCTTTTCTATCCATAGGATTAGCTAGAACAGAAGATTCCTCGGAAGGAAAGTATGACTTCTTGACTAGCTTGGCTACAGGCAAATCCACCTTAGGAGGATTGAACCATGAGGAGGTAGCCTCGGATGACAGCTTGTATACCGCCCTAAAACGGGATCCAACATCTACTCTTTTCTCCGGCTTATCCCAGTTGGCCGTGAACCACTTGGTGATGGCAGGATGAGAGGGTAACACTCTGTCCTTGGAGACAGGAAAGTAATAAAGACTTTCCCTGGGAATTCTCCCCTCTGTGGAACGATCAGTCTCTAATACGTGTTTCACCGATTTTATTAGGGAATGCATGTCATCCTTGTGAAAGATATAGTAATCCTCCGGAGAGTCTTGTGACTCTACAGAGGACCTTGATTCAGATGCCTCAGAGTCTGCAGGAGAGACAGCTCTGTGTTGTATCTTACGCCTTTTTGCTGAGGGACTCTCTCCCGGTAGCATAGTGGATATCCGTTTTTTAAACCACTCAAAGAAGGTGGAGGCCTCATCTCCAAACCTATCATCTTCCACTGGTTGCTGTAGTGAACATCTGCCGCACACATCCCCTTCTGCATCATCTGCTAGAGGCTGGGAACATGATTCACATAGCCTGTGTTTTGCCTTGCTGGACCTTTTACCCCTAGGTGCCTCGTCCGACATCTGTAGAAAAAAAGGGGGGTCAATAGTAAAGCAATTCTGAACTGTATGACCAGACCACAGCATAAACCACCAAGATAGTAGTGACAGTAATTAAACGGGAAGGTACTTCACAGTAACCTAATAGATGCATATCCACAGTATGCTAACCAATCAACTACTATATATACATATTGGCAGTGTGGGAAACTTCACAGTAAACCATGCATACCCAGAAGCAAACAAAAAACTTACTTTTAATCTCCAGAGCCCTGCTGCCCCAAGCACAGTGTCTACGGCAGCAGGGATGACAAGGAGCAAGTTTATAAGCCTTACATGGCGGGAACGCAGGCGTCCCGCCCGCCCCCCGTGACGCGCAGCTCATTTCCGGACTCCCGCGAATCGCGACTCACTGCACGCGGGAACGCCCCTTGGATCGCGGACCTCTAAGCGCTCCGGAGACCGGAGCTGCGTTGACTCGGAAGCAAACACGCCGAGCCCAGAGCACACCAGACCGGGCAGGCACCGCATGGTAAGCTAAGTACTTCACAGTACCTGCTAGGCTCAAAAAACACATCTTCATGCGACCGGGACTTCACAGTCACCTTAACATACTGAGAAAAGCGGAGTGCTTCACAGCTTACCCGCATAATCCAGGCCAAAAACCTGTAAAAAAAAAGAAACAATAGTATATATAAAGACAGGAGGGAAAAAAAAACCCTAATACCCCTTCTGAGTTCAGAAGAAAAAAACTCTATGGTCTGTTTGTGGGTTTGTCCATTTATACCTAGAGGGAGGGGTCTGTTAATTGGGCTAATTACGCTAATTTGTTAATTTTTTTATGCTAATTACCTCTTCTGACAAGTTCGGGAGGACGAACTTAACCCATTCTGTGCTGCCGTAGGACGTCCAGGAATATAACATTTTGTACGGAAATGAGTATGCTTAAACTTATTTTTCCGTATACAGTGATCTGTATTTTTTTATCAGAACCATTTTTGTTTTGTTAGGATTTTTTATATTGCTTTTTTATATATTTTTTTGGTATATGAAGTTGACAAAAATACGCAATTCTGGACTTTGGTATATATTTTTTTCGTCATATATGTTTTTTTTGCATATGCGAAAATATATGTGCATATTCGCGAATATTGAGTCCTCCCTTCTTTATTGGTATAGGGAACTTTGACTAGTGCATTAACTCTGTAATTTTTTGCCCATTGAAACCAATAGGCCCATTGTAGTCTATGGGGATCTCCTGACATGTAAGACAGTAAGCTAAGCAGGACCTTCTCGGCAGCACAGTGGATGGGAGACCACCACGGGTTTGAGTTTCTGGGGTGGGACAGAGTGTTACAGTGTTGTGGTTTAACTTTACTTTCCTGGAAACGCCCATAGCAACCAAACAGATTGCTTTCATTTTTTCACAAGGCCTCTCTCTGCAAAATGAAAGAAGCGATCTGATTGGTTGCTATGGGCAACTCAGAAACTTTTCCTGGAAAAGTTTCTGAGTTGCCCATAGCAACCAGATTGCTTCATTCATTTTTCAGAGGCCTTTTCAAAAATGAAAGAAGCGATCTGATTGGTTGCTATGGGCAACTGCACAACTCTTCCTCTACACTGGTTTTGATGAATCTCCCCATAGAGGGAGATTTATCAAAACCTGTCCAGAGTAAAGTTTCTGAGTTGCCCATAGCAACCAATCAGATTGCTTACTTCATTTTTCAGAGGCCTTTTCAAAAATGAAAGAAGCAATCTTATTGGTTGCTATGGGCAACTACACAACTCTTCCCCTCCACTGGTTTTCCGCATATTCGCGAATATTGAGTCCTCCCTTCTTCAATGGTATAGGGAACTGTGACTAGTGCACTAAGTCTGTGATTTTTTGACCTTTGAAACCAATAGGCCCATTGTGGTCTATGGGGATCTCACGGCATGCAAAACAGTAAGCTAAGCAGGACCGTATCTGGCAGCACAGTGGAATGGGAATCCACCATGGGTTCAAGTCCCCTGGTGGGACAGAGTGTTACAGTGTTGTGGTTTAACCTTACTTTCCTGGAAAAGCAGCTGAGTTGCCCACAGCAACCAATCAGATTGCTTCCTTCATTTTTGAAAAGGCCTCTGAAAAATGAAGGAAGCAATCTAGTTGCTATGGGCAACCGAGAAACTTTTCCAGGAAAAGCTGCTGAGTTGCACATAGCAACCAATCAGATCGCTTCTTTCATTTTGCAGAGTCCTTGTGAAAAATGAAAGAAGCGATCTGGCCTCACCTGGAATATGCTGTTCAGTTTTGGGCACCAGTCCATAAAAGGGACACTGTGGAGCTGGAAAGGGTGCAAAGACGAGCGACTAAACTAATATGGGGCATGGAACATCTTAGCTATGAGGAGCGATTAAAGGAGTTACAATTGTTTAGTCTTGAGAAGAGACGTTTAAGGGGGGATATGATAAACGTATATAAGTATATTAATGGCCCATACAAAAATATGGAGAAAATCTGTTCCAGGTTAAACCCCCCCCCCCCCCAAAGGATGAGGGGGCACTTCCTCCGTCTGGAGAAGAAAAGGTTTAGTCTCAAGGGGTGACACGCCTTCTTTACCATAAGAACTGTGAACTTATGGAACAGTCTACCTCAGGAACTGGTCACAGCAGGAAAAATTAACAGCTTTAAAACAGGGTTAGATACATTCCTGGAACAAAATAACATTAATGCTTCCCCATCCCTTCCCCAATATCGCGCCACACCCCTACCCTTCAATTCCCTGGTTGGACTTGATGGACGTATGTCTTTTTTCAACTGTACTAACTATGTAACTATGATTGGTTGCTATGGGCAATTCAGAAACTATTCCTCTGGACAGGTTTTGATTAATCTCCCTCTATGGGGGAGATTCATCAAAACCAGTGTAGAGGAAGAGTTGTGCAGTTGCCCATATAAAACAATCAGATCGCTTCCTTCATTTTTGAAAAGGCCTCTGAAAAATGAAGGAAGCAATCTGGTTGCTATGGGCAACTCAGAAACTTTTCCAGGAAAAGTTTCTGAGCTGCCCATAGCAACCAATCAGATCGCTTCTTTCATTTTGCAGAGGCCTTGTGAAAAATGAAAGAAGCAATCTGATTGGTTGCTATGGGCAACTCAGCAGCATTTCCAGGAAAGTTAAACCACAACCCTGTAACACTCTGTCCTATTCCAGTCTCCCATCCACTGTGCTGCCAGATACGGTCCTGCTTAGCTTACTGTTTTACATGCCGTAAGATCCCCATAGACCACAATGGGCCTATTGGTTTCAATGGGCAAAAAATCACAGAGTTAATGCACTAGTCACAGTTCCCTATACCATTAAATAAGGGAGGACTCAATATTCGCGAATATGCGCACATGCGCATACATTTTCACATATGCGCAGAAAATTTCGCATATGCGAAAAAAACCAAATATTCTTAATTACGAATATATAGTGCTATACTCGCAAATTCGCAAATATGCGATATTCGCGATTAAAATTTGAATTGCGAATATTCGCGTGCAACACTAATCCAGACCTCCATGGGTTGATAAATTTGATTTCCATTGAAAATGTTAGTGTGATTTTGTTGTCAGCACATTCAACTATGTAAAGACAAAAGTATTTCAAACAATTAGTTCATTCATTCAGATCTAGGATGTGTTATCTTAGTGTTCCCTTTATTTGTTTGAGCAGTGAATATATAAATGGGTGGGCCATTTATATGGATACACCTTAATAAAATAACTTCCTGTTTGTGGCACATTAGTATATGTGAGGGGGGAAACTTTTCAAGATGGGTGGTGACCATGGCAGCCATTTTGAAGTCGGACATTTTGAATCCAACTTTTGTTTTTTCAATAGGAAGAGGGTCATGTGACACATCAAACTTATTGGGAATTTCACAAGAAAAACAACGATGTGCTTGGTTTTAACGTAACTTTATTCTCTCATGAGTTATTTACAAGTTTCTGACCACTTATAAAATGTGTTCAATGTGCTGCCCATTGTGTTGGATTGTCAATGCAACCCTCTTCTCCCACTCTTCACACACTGATAGCAACACCGCAGGAGAAATGCTAGCACAGGCTTCCAGTATCCGTAGTTTCAGGTGCTGCACATCTCGTATCTTCACAGCATAGACAATTGCCTTCAGATGAGCCCAAAGATAAAAGTCTACGGGGGTCAGATCGGGAGACCTTTGGGGGCCATTCAACTGGCCCACGATGACCAATCCACTTTCCAGGACACTGTTCATCTAGGAATGCTCGGACCTGACACCCATAATGTGGTGATGCACCATCTTGCTGGAAAAACTCAGGGAACGTGCCAGCTTCAGTGCATAAAGAGGGAAACACATCATCATGTAGCAATTTCGCATATCCAGTGTCCTTGAGGTTTCCATTGATGAAGAATGGCCCCACTATCTTTGTACCCCATATACCACACCATACCATAACTTTTTGTGTTCCAACAGTCTTGGAGGGATCTATCCAATGTGGGTTATTGTCAGACCAATAGCTGTGGTTTTGTTTGTTAACTTCACCATTGACATAAAAGTTTCCTCATCACTGAACAAAATCTTCTGCGTAAACTGAGGGTCCTGTTCCAATTTTTGTTTTGCCCATTTTGCAGCACCTGAAACTATGGATACTGGAAGCCTGTGCTAACATTTCTCCTGCGGTGTTGCTATCAGTGTGTGAAGAGTGGGAGAAGAGGGTTGCATTGACAATCCAACACAATGGGTAGCACATTGAACACATTTTATAAGTGGTCAGAAACTTGTAAATAACTCATGAAAGAATAAAGTTACGTTAAAACCAAGCACATCATTGTTTTTCTTGTGATATTCCCAATAAGTTTGATGCATCACATGACCCTCTTTCTATTGAAAAAACAAAAGTTGGATTCAAAATGTCCGACTTCAAAATGGCCGCCATGGTCACCACCCATCTTGAAAAGTTTCCCCCGTCACATATACTAATGTGCCACAAACAGGAAGGTAATATCACAAACCATTCCCATATTATTAAGGTGTATCCATATAAATGGCCCAGCCTGTATATATATATATATACATATATATAAATTTCAAACTATAAAAATATATCGTTAAGTAAACCACATGGTCAATGGCGTACACGTAAAAAAATTCCAAAGTCCAAAATAGCATATTTTTGGTCACTTTTTATACCATTAAAAAATTAATAAAAAGTGATTAAAAAGTCTGATGAAAACAAAAATTGTACCGATAAAAATTTCAGATCACAACGCAAAAAATGAGCCCTAAAACATCCCCATTTGCGGAAAAATAAAAAAGTTATAGGGGTCAGAAGATGACATTTTTTAACTTATAATTTTTCCTGCATTTAGTTATGATTTTTTCCAGAAGTACCACAATATCCAACCTAAATAAATAGGGTACCATTATGGACCTATAGAATAATGATAAGGTGTCTTTTTACAGAAAAATGCACTGTGTAGAAACGGAAGCCCCCAAAAGTTGTCAAATGGCATTTTTTCTTCAATTTTGTCGCACAATGATTTTTTTTCGCCGTTTCGCCGTGGATTTTGGGGTAAAATGTCACTGCAAAGTAGAATTGGTGGCACAAGAAATAAGCCATTTTTAGGTGGAAAATTGAAAGAGTTATGATTTTTAAAAGGTAAGGAGGAAAAAATGAAAATGCAAAAACTGAAAAACGCTGAGTCTTTAAGGGGTTAATGGGTATGAAAAAAAAAACGCAGCATCAAATATGGAACATCTGACCCTACTCTTAAGCTGTTTTCTACCTCCAGGTAGCAAGGATAATGTAGCTTACTATGATTGCATCTTATATTATTATAGGGGTGCTCTGATTTAATTAAACAAACAAAATACAGCCAGTTAGGTGTAAAAATATAAGAGCGCATCCTCACCTCACCCATCGGTTTACTACTCCTGATGGCATTCTAAACTCAAGTGATACAGAAAATATAGTAGCAGATCAGACTCACTCCAATAAAAATCACCTAATCTGAGCAATGCACATGTACTCTATACCCCAAGGAGAAAAAATAGACTAAAATACATGTATGGAGATCAATGGACAAAAAGAATATGTAAATCCAATACATTTATTTAAAACACATATACACATATACCAGTCAGTATATCATACGGGGCTATCACCCACAGGGCCCTTGTGGGTGCAATCCTTCCTATTTATTAATTGCAATGTATACACTATATTAAAAGGGCTGGTATGCAATATACTCAATACAATATAAAATCCAACATCAACAGATGTTTTATATAGCAGTCCAGGGATGTGGAATTCCTATCGCCCGCCGCCCAGGACATGCAGTTCCAGGCACTGGGCAGGTGAATTTTGCCATCATTTAACTTTGGGCTAGTAGAGCCGGCCAGACAACCCGGCGGCGCTCATCCGGTAACCCCCAGCTGATTTTGCTGGGGGCTGCCGCTAATAGCCCAGCATGCGGCAATCGCCACGGCCGGCTATTATCCCTTTAGATCGCCACTGTCAAAGTTGACAGCAGCGTCTAAAGGGACCTATAACAAGTCCCCGGTAGTCTAGTGGGGTGGATCGCGCAATCGTTGGGGGGATCCTCTGTGGAGGTAGCTGAAGGGCTTACCTCTTCTTCCCTGGCTGTCGTGGATCTGTATTTGATTGAGCCTGCCTAGAGCAGACTCAATCAAATGAGCACAGATCAATAGAACTGCATTGATCTGTATGAGGAATCTAATGATTCCTCCTAAAAATCAACTAAGGGACTAATACAGTGACCCCCTGACCTACGATGGCCCCGACATACGATAATTTCAACATGCGATGGCCTCTCAGAGGCCATCGCATGTTGAAGGCAGCATCAAAATACGCTGCTTTTATATGTCGGGGCCATCGCATAAACAGCGCAGACTGCTTCAGCTGCCACTGGATATCCATTTACGGAGCCCCGTGTGCTGCGGTGACGATCACTCACCTGACCTCGGGGCTCCGGAGTGTCCTCTTCGGGATCCCCTGCATTGCCGGTGCTCTCCTTCGTCGTCATCATGTCGCCGCGCACGCCGTCCCGTCATCCAATAGGAGCGGCGTGCGTAGTGACGTGATGGCGGCGACGGAGAGTGAGGATCCCAGGGAAGCAGAGATGTCCGGAGCGTCGGGGACACCACGGGGATGCGGCGACAGAGATGGATGGTGACATCCAGGGCAGCGGTGACGGTCCAGAGCGGCGGGAACAGGTGAGTATAACTTCCTATACTTTACATTGAAAGGATCCCTCAACATACGATGGTTTCAACAAACGGTGGTTCATTTTGAACGGATTACCATCGTATGTTGAGGGACCACTGTATAGTGTTAAAAAAAAAAAAAAAAGTTTCATAAAAGTTCATAAAACACACATTAACCCCTTCTATATTAAAAATTCACATCACCCCTTCTTTCCCATTTTATACAAAAAAAATGTTAACATAATAATAAACGTGTTTACTATTGGTGCATGCATAATTGTCCCAACTATTAAAATATAACATTATATATCCCGTATGGTCAATGGCGTTAACATAAAAAATAAAAAAACAAACCACATAATTGTGTTTTTATTATGTTCTGCTGCCTGCAACATCCTTCAGCATGACCAGTTTGGCGTGGGTCAGTAATGTGGGGTGGTATTTCTTTAGCCCTCCATGTGCTTGCCAGAGGTAGCCTGACTGCCATTAAGGTACCGAGATGAGATCCTCAGACACCTTGTGAGACCATATGCTGGTACGGTTGGCCCTGAGTTCCTCCTAATGCAAGACAATGCTAGACCTCATGTGGCTGGAGTGTGTCAGCAGTTCCTGCAAGAGGAAGGCATTGATGCTATGGACTGGCCCACCCATTCCCCAGACCTGAATCCGATTGAGCACATCTGGGACATCATGTCTCGCTCCATCCACCAATGCCACGTTCCACCACAGACTATCCAGGAGTTGGCAGATGATTTAGTCTAGGTCTGGGAGGACATCCCTCAGGAGACCATCCGCCACCTCATCAGGAGCATGCCCAGGCATTGTAGGGAGGTCATATGGGCACGTGGAGGCCACACACACCACTGAGCCTCATTGTGACTTGTTTTAAGGACATTACATCAAAGTTGGATCAGCCTGTAGTGTGGTTTTCCACTTTGATTTTAAGTGTGACTCCATATTCAGACCTCCACGGGTTGATACATTTGATTTCCATTGATAATTTTTGTGTGATTTTGTTGTCAGCGCATTCAACTATGTAAAGACGAAAGTATTTCATACGATTAGTTCATTCATTCAGATCTAGGATGTGTTATCTTAGTGTTCCCTTTATTTTTTTGAGCAGTGTATTTTGTGTACCAGGACAAGTGGATCGTCATGAGGGACAAGTAGATTTTGTTCCGTTTTAGTCCCTTGGACAAGTACAGTGACCCCCCCTACGATAATTTCAACATGCAATGGCCTCTCATGTTGAGGCCTTCGCATGTTGAAGGCAGCATCAACATACGATGCTTTTGTATGTCAGGCCATCGCATAAACGGCTATTCGGCAGTGCAGACTGCTTCAGCTGCCGCCGGATAGCCGTTTACGGTGCCCCGCGTTCTCCGTTGATGGTCTCTTACCTTACCTTGGGGCTTCGGGATCCCCGCATAGCCGTCACTCTCCTTCGTCGCCCTCACGTCGCTGCGCACGCCGTCCCGTCATCCAATAGGAGCAGCGTGCGTAGTTACGTGATGGCGGCGACAGAGAGTGAGGATCCCGGGGAAGCAGAGACGTCCGGAGCATCGGAGAGACCCCGGGGACGTGGCAACAGCGATGGAGGGCGACATCCAGGGCAGCAGTGCCGGTCCTGAGTGACGGGGACAGGTGAGTATGACATCGTATACTTTCCAGTGCACGGATCCCTCAACATACGATGCAACAAACGATGGTTCATTTGGAACGGATTACAATTGTATGTTGAGGGACCACTGTAGTTTTTTTTTAATTAAATGTCCACACCTCTGCAGTCATAGATCTTTTAGCAACCATATGCAGCCGCTTGGTACCATGTACCTCTCCCCCTCCAATGTGCAGTCTGTGGGGGAAGCGCAAGTGGAGCTCCAATGAGAAATACAGCTACTGCCAGATATAGCCGCAGACCGTCCGTATGAGCAAACCCTTTGCGTAGGATGCAGATCTGATGGAGTTAGCGTGTATATCTGCTCTGCTGTATAGGTTGTCAGAAGCAAAGAGTCCTCACATTGCCACCGGGTAGCACACTGTCAACGCAAGGACTCTTTGCTTCTGACAACCTATATAGCAAGAGAAACGCAGAGCGGATATACACGCTTACTCCATCATATCTGCATCCTACGCAAAAGGGTTTGCTCCTACGGACGGTCTGCGGCTATACCTGGCAGCAGCTGGATTTCTCATTGGAGCTCCACCTGTGCTTCCCCCCACAGACTGCACATTGGAGGGGGAGAGGCACATGGTACCAAGCAGCTGCATTTGGTTCCTGTAAGATCTATGACTGCTATACTAAACATCTGCAGAACTGTTTTCTCACCAATTCCCATATTTCATGGAGTATATCTATATAGCTAGACAGCATGATCTGTTTGATATTGTGGGGCACAAATATTTCCAATAGTTCTTTTAGTACTGGCTGATAAGTTGATGATTGATTTTATATTGTATTGAGTATATTGCATACCAGCCCTTTTAATATAGTGTACACATTTGTTTTAGATTTATAGTGCAATTAATATATAGGAAGGATTGCACCCAAAAGGGCCCCGTGGCTGATATGCTGACTGGTATATGTGTTTTAAATAAATTTATAGGATTTACATATTCTTTATGTCCATTGATCCTTGAGTTCCACATAAAGTGTATTTTAGCCATTCTAAACTCGCTGGGCCAGATATATTAATCTGTCCGAGATAATAAGACAGATTGATAAATCTTGCCCACTGTATCCAATAATAGTCTGCAGTGTGTTCACAATGGGGAAGATTCATCAAAACCTATGTAGAGGAAGAGTGGTGCAGTTGCCTGAAGCAATCTTTTTACACAGGTTTAAAGGGGTACTCTGCCCCTACACATCTTATCCCCTTTCCAAAAGATAGTTAAGTTGTCTGATCATGGGGGTCCTGCCGCTGGGAACCCCCACAATCTCTCCTGCAGCACCCCTATCATCTGGTGCACGGAGCGAACTTCACTCTGTGCCTGATAATGCAGAGGCCGCTGTGACAGCCGTGTGACATCACAAGGGGCAGGGCCGTGACATCATGATCCTCCGACCCCTGCATCGCAGGACAACGACCCCAAATATACATCAAAAAGCACCCAGAAATGGATGGCAACAAAGTGCTGGAGAGTTCTGAAGTGGCAGCAATGAGTCCAGATCTAAATCCCATTGAACACCTGTGGAGAGATCTTAAAATTGCTGTTGGGAAAAGGCGCCTTCCAATAAGAGAGACCTGGAGCATAGTGACGTCACCACTGCTGTTCTCTAGCAGCGGAAACCTGCAGGGAGCAGCAGCAGTGATGTCACTAAGCTCCATCCATGCCCCAACTGTTCTCTACTGGGTCTCACAGCAGCGGGAACACTAAGCTCCACCCATGCCCCAAGTTGGGTGCCCGGAGCTGGAGCTATTGGCCAAGATTACCAGAGATCTCCACCATGGAACGGGACAAGGTAAGCACCGTTACCAACAGGTTTATTCAGGTGACAGATTTCCTTTCAGTAATTTTTTCCAAAGGGTGTGCAGCCAAAGTTTAGGGTGCCAATAATTTTGTCCAGACCATTTTTGGAGTTTGGTGTGACATTATGTCCAATTACCTTTTTTTCCTCCTTTTTTGGTTTAGTTCCAATAAACACAAAGGGAATAATCGTGTATAGCAAAACATGTGTTACTGCAATCCTTTTCTGTGAGAAATATTTCATTTTCTAGAAAAATTTCAGGGGTGCCAACATTTACGGCCATGACTATCTTCCCCACTGGCTTTTTGTAGTGTAGCTCAGTAATGGGGTGGATTGAAATGCATTTATTTTCTGGTGTAAAGTGTTAAAGAGGCGGTCCCAAGCCCCTGATGGATTGAATGTCTTTTCCTTCCCCTCCTGGTCTCAGCTGGAAGGGGGAGGTGTTCCTGTAATATGAAAGCAAATATGTATGAAAAGGTACTATGGGGGAGATTTATCAAAACCTGTGCAGAGGAAGAGTGGTGCAGTTGTCCACAGCAACCAGATTGCTTCTTTCATGTTTGAAGAGACTTTAAGACGGAAAAAAGGAAAGCAACAATCTGATAGGTTGCCATGGGCAACTGCACCACTCTTCCTCTGCACATGTTTTGATAAATCTCCCCCATAGTACCTTTTTAAACATATTTGCTTTCATAACATAGAAAAATGCTACTATTAGCTAGTGCAGTGGTTCTTAACCTGGGTTCAGTGAGTCAGTCCCGGGGGTTCGGCAAGGGAGGTCGCAACAGGACAGGCAAACCAAGCAATTGCTTGGGGCCCCGAGCAGAGCTGGTGTTTGCCTGTCCTGTAGCGACAGGACAATTCCCCCCCATCACTATTAACTCCCTGTTGCCCCGCGTTAAGTTTAAAAACTCAGAGCCGCCGGGACATGACGTCACTGACGTCCCGTGTGTGCGCGCCGAGGACCGGAGGGTAGAGGAGGAAGATGCGCCCTGGCCAGCTTGGTAAGTGACCAGCGGCACATCCTCTTCGGTGCTCCAACCACCGGTCCCGAGACCTACTGCTATAGCCGGAGCGGTGGTCGGAGCACTGAAGTGGGCAGTACACAGGCATACAGCCTACAGCCATACACTGTATATAGCTGGAGGCTGTATGTCTGTGGGGGAACACTGCCATCAGTGGTCTTCAACCTGTTGGCTGTCCAGGCATGCTGGGAGTTGTAGTTTTGCAACATCTGGAGGTCCACAGGTTGAAGACCACTGGCCTACATAATGTGGGGGAACATTGCCTGCCTAATGTGTGTAGGGGGGACACTGCCATTGTTGCAAAAATGAAATGAGAGTGGCACTTGCCAAGGTAAAGCCGCGCATTTCTGAACTGGTCTCTGAAAGACAACAGCAGAAGTCACACTGTTTCGCAGTAAATATGTTTTTGTGTGAAAATCATGTTTTCATGGTTTTGTTCATTTTGTGCACCTATGTATAAATATATATACTTAAATATATACCTCCTATGTTTTGAATTTGAAAAAAATCATATTTTAATTTTCCTATTAAGAGGGGTTTGGTGAATGCGCATATGAAACTGGTGGGGTTCAGTACCTCCAACAAGGTTAAGAACCACTGAGCTAGTGCCTAAGAGCCTCTAACACTTTATTTTCTGGTGTAAATGCATTTCAATCCACCCCATTACTGAACTACACTTTTTCCAAAAAGCCAGTGGGGAAGATAAAGTCCCTGTACCAAAACACTTGCTTTACATGTCTTGTGCCACATTTTCAATGTGTTTTAGCCACTCTTGCTTGATGAAAGGACAGTGCTTACCTGAAAGTCGGATTGAGTTCCGTGGAGTTGATGTGGGTTACAAATTTTGGCACATTTTTTGGCATAAAAAAAAAAAAAGGTACTGTTTTGCTGCATTTGATGGAGAAAAAAAAACAAAACTACAAACTCCATTATATTCTGTTACAATCATACACCAGTGTTTCCCAACCAAGGTGCCTGCAGCTGTTGCAAAACTACAACACCCAGCATGCTGGAAGTTGTAGTTTTGCAACAGCTGGAGGCACACTGGTTGGAAAACACTGACACAAAGGAACAAATTATTTATCAAAATGTGTAGAGGAAGAGTGGTGCAGTTGTCCATAGCAACAAATTTTTTTTTTTTGGGGGGGGGGGGGGGGGGGGGGAGAAATAAAAACCAACAAGCATCAATCTGATTAGTTGCTGTGGTCAACTGCACCACTCTCCCTTTACAGAGGTTTTGAGAAACCTCCCCAAAAATTGTGCAAATTTAAAGTAAAAAACAGCTTAAACAAGGAAGGAGGTTTATTAAGGACTTTATATGCTTCACAAGAACTCTACACACAAGATCATTTTATTTTCTACATCACAGAAACATGAATAGAACTGAAATGATATGCTGCCATTCACCATGCAAAAGAGATCACAATAATAACCAATGGACACAGACCAGATCACAGAAAAATTGTACAGAAATCATTATATAGCTTCCAACAATTCTTTCTTTGGGGAGCCATATATTCCAATTTTTACCCAATTATCTGAGGATCTCTAAGCATCCAAACCTAGTTAAATCTCTGAACTATACCTTTTTTGGTTAGACAATGAAAAGACGGGGCAGCCACTATAAGCAGTCATGGAATCAAAAAAAAATTAAATTTGACAAAAGCACATAATATAGCTGACAGCCCCAAAGTCCCTACCATCGTGCACACTTTGCCAAGCGTGCATGACTATTTCAAAGTATAAAAAGAAAGAAAAAAAAATGGAGACAACCCACTGCCAGACACTTCTGGCAACACTTTATTACCATAATAAATAAAGTAAGTAGCGGCAGCCTCGGCACAGTGAGGACTGCCGCTACTGGGCACGCACCCAAAATTTCGGCAATAGTTTGCCGAGATCGGCGGCGTGCCTGTGCTGTCAATCACACCCCCAACAGGCATGATTACAAAACTGGACACCGATTACTTGCCAAGGGAGCGCCCAAATTACAATTAGGAAAGTTAATTTCTTAACATTTAAGGATGGCAATGTGGACATCCAGTAATGGTGATATTTTCATACATTGAATATTGCCGCTGGTTATATAGGTTAAAAACTACTGACATGTTCCCTTTAAAGGGGGGGGAGAAACACAGGGACCTTGAAAATTTTATGATTATTAAGTTTCTTCACATAGACGGTGCCAAATCTATTGGAGGCAACATCGGCAGATGGGCACAGGCTTTGTACTTTAGTAAAGCAGGTTCTCCTTAGGAAATATTTCGATCATGTACTGTGAACATAAAACATTGGAAATTCTTTTAAAAAAAAAAAATCAATAACAAATTTATATACATAACAGAAACCCACCTTTATAAAACCTCAAACTAATCCTTTGTACACAGATACACATTCCCCGATACAAATCTAATGCACTATGATGCATTTTATCTCCCCCCCACCAGCATAATGCACTACACTGATGGCGCCCATTACCTTGGCAAAATGCTGCAAGGCTGCTAGACATCAAAAAGGGTTTAGACAAAGACAGATTAGTGTGGCATGGCTGTTATGCGCATGCTTTGTGAAGCAATGGGATAGGTTACCATAGGTGTAGTGGCATGGGTCATGGTGATGCCAGGAAGAGGCTGGGCCATAGAAACAGCCACTGGAGCAACAGACACCGCCACGGGTGCCATGGAGACGGGCGGAGGAGCCATGCCTTGGGCAATGGTTTGCGCCAGCGCAGCAGAGAGGGGAGTAATTTCAGGGTTTAATTGAGGGGCTGCGTTGTTCTGTGTTGGAGCCTGTGCGCCAGTGGAGGCCACCAGTTCCTGCTGTGTGACTGGTCGGGGCTGCAATGCCTGGCTGCTTAAAGTGGTGTGGGTTTGCGCAATGCCATGATTATAGTTAGTCACTGTGCCCACTGCCTGTTCACTGGTTGGAGCTGTGGTGCTCAAGGTGCTAAGTGTTACCACCTTGGCTTGACTGCGAAACTGAGCATTTTGGTCAAGTAGAACTTCGTTGGTCGCTGCCAGAACAGAAACTTGCTTTTTCAGCTCCTCAATGCGCCTCCTAAGCATGACGTTTTCTTCTTCCAGCATACGGTATTCGACAGGAGACGCACTATAGTACCCATCATATGCCACGCGTCGTCTTTTCATTACAGGATCATCAAAGCGATCACCATAGCGATAGGAGGATGAATAATCAGTTTCTAAAATCCCATCATGTCCTCCGTAAGGCTCAAAGGAGCGTGGCGTGGTGGCAGGCAGGCCTCCAGAATTAAGGCCCTGGTTGAGGACCCCTCCTCTTATATCACATGAGTATTCATATTGATAATCAAAATCTCTTTGCAAATGGCGAAACTTGCACCTGTCCCCACGCTGGCAGTCACCTTTCAGGAAATCCCGACAGATGGGAATCTCATCTTTACTAGCCAAGTCAGTGGGAGACAAGCCAAGACCGGCCGCCACTTTGTGTCGCAAGCGAGCAGGTAACTCCCCTGTTTTCTTGTAATGCTCTTCATCCTCCTTTGTGCCGTGGATAAATCTGCAATTGATGCGAACGCATTGCTTGTTCTGAAAATCGTGACAGAAGACAAACTCATTCTTTTGCACTCCAAGATCAGAAACGTCACTGGTGTCTGGATGCTTAAAGCGGCAGCGCTTCCCTCGCCTGCATACGTTGCGCAGAAAGTCACGGCACACAAAATCCACAACCGAAGCCGCTTCCTCACTGCCACTACCGCTGCCATTTGCGTAATTCTCCCTGTTGGGCATTGTTATAGCAGTGCTTTTTGTACTTTTTGTTTTTAAATAGCCAACACTTATCGCTGCGCCTTAGTATGTAGGGTGCACCCGGCAAAGCGCTCTGCGTAAAAGCTGTAAGAGAGAACAATACATTCAGCAACATTTCAGGTATAACAGTGATCTATATATTTATAAAGTAAAACCAGAAAACAGATCATTCTGAAAACCAATGTAGAACAGATCAAGTCCATCTATCTTCATACTAAATGGGTTTCCATCGGTTGGGAAATGTATCTGGTCAAGAATGTTTATTACCTAGTTGTTACCTAGCATTGCCAATATATAATAATGTGGAAATAAGCAGACAAAAAAAGATTGTTTAGGGCTTCTTCTCATTCATCCAGTGGGAAGGCACCGGATGAAAAAGTGTTGCATGAAACTACATTGGAGGGTCCATAATCTGGAGCTGGGGTAAGGGATGGGACGTTAGATCCAGCTTGTTGCATCTGGCATGGTTCTGGATTGCCAGAATATGTGAACCCAGCCTCATAGAATTGTTCCTGTTAGCATTGGTTCACACTACGTTTGTAGTGTACGGTTGCTGGATCCGGTTGGGAGGGGCGAAAACCGTCCGCTCCCGTATCCCAGCCGGCTCCAGCCCGAACCCCATTCATTTCAATGAGCCGACCGGAGTCAAACGCCGACTCCGGTTGTCTCAATTTTCCCTGTATACGGTTTTCTGACCGGACCAAAAACCGTGGTATACGGGGAAAAAAATGAGACAACCGGAGTCAGCGTTTGACTCCGGTCGGCTCATTGAAATGAATGGGGTTCGGGCTGGATCCGGGAGCGGACGGTTTTCGCCCCTCCCAACCAGACCCAGCAACCGTACACTACAAACGTAGTGCGAACCAACCCTTATATAGTTAAAAATTTACTCCAGACTTATTTTTTATTGAGTCTGCCCTATTCAACTAAATGGAGCTTGCAATCATCCATAAATTGGCCATCACACCCCCAAATCCACCATGTGTGAATGGGGGGGGGGGGAGAGCTGGGGCTCCATACAGGAGATTGCGGCAGGGGGTCCAGCGGTTAGACACCTCTGCAATCTAAAACGTATCCCCAATCCTGCGCATATGGAAAAAGTTTTTCACATACAAGATGTCTCTTAAGGCTTGTTTCACACTACAAAATTACTCCGTTTTAAAGATCCGTACGAAGTTCCATCTGAAAATCAGCTGAAGACGGCAGTTACAAAATCCCATCCTATGCATGCACTATTTCTCCCATTACTATCTTCCGTCACAAAATAACGGCCGTTATTAATAATGGGCTATAACGGGTTAAAACAGCTATTAGAAAAATCTCAGACTATAATGGGATTTTCTAACGGCCGTATAGGATTTTGTAACTGTCGTTTTACAGCCGATTTTCAGACGGAACTTGGTACGGATCTTTAAAACTGAGTAATTTTGTAGTGTGAAAGGGGCCTAAGAGTCAGGACGCCCACATACACATTAGATGGTCAGCTGGTAATGCTGACATGTCTCTAATGTGTACAGTCATTCTTAAGATTTTAAGTAAAGCTAACCCTTACCTGTGAGGCTATGTTCACACATTTTATTTGAGCTGTAAATGGCTGCAAAAACTAGTAAAACAAACTATTAAAAATAAGGCAAACATTTTTGTTTTTAAAGGGTAGGGTCACACATGCCGTATTCTGCTGTCGTGTATTTTCCTACCCATTATAGTCAATGAGTAGCAAAATAAGCTGCAGAAAATGTGGCACATGTGACCCTACCCTAATGGTACATTCACACGGGCGGGTTTCTAGCAGGTTTTTGGTGTGCATCAGTATCACTCTGGCTAAAAATGTGAATCAAGCCTAAGGGTACGTTCAGATCCACAGTGTATTTTATGCTGCAGACCCTACTGGGTGCCTCCAATGTGCCTGATCGGAACAGCAATATGCAAGTAACTGCGCATGCGCAGTGTACTCACGCACATCGCAGCAGCTCCCTGAGCTACGATGAGAGCAGCCACTGTGTGCGAGTATACTGCGCATGCGCACGACGACTCGCACATCGTAGTGTGTCTGCATATAGTGGCGGATTGCCGTTCCGAGCAGGCACATCTGAGTCACCCTGTAGAGGTCCTTCAGCGGCGGATCGACAGCGTAAAATACGCTCGTCTGAACGTCCCGTTAGGGTACATTCACATAAGTGAGTTTAAGCAGCAGCAGACAACCTAATGCAGCTTAAACTTGCAGCAGGTTTTCTGCTGATGAAAATCTGCAGCCAAGTCTGCTGAACAGACGCCATTGAAGAGAAGGTAATCTGCTGGTTTTGGGTATCCCACTGCAGCTCATACTCGCCCGTGTGAATGGAAGGGGGAAAAAAATAAAAAATCTAATAAAAAGATCTGCCCGTTTTTGTCAGGGAGTGTAATAATTCTTGGAAAATATACATTAAGTTATCTGCACCCTTATAGGGGCGGCCCCATCTCAAATACTTAGCCCTCATCCACAAGATAGGGGATAACATTCTGATCGATGGGGGTCTGACTGCTGGGACCCCACTAATCCTGAGAATGAAGAGGCATGTACAGCCAGCACTCATTGGGGAAATTTATCAAAACCTGTCCAGAGGAAAAGTTGCTGAGTTGCCCATAGCAACCAATCAGATTGCTTCTTTCATTTTCCACAGGCCTTTTCAAAAATGAAAGAAGCGATCCGATTGGTTGCTAGGGGCAACTCAGCAGCTTTTCCTCTGGACTGGTTTTGATAAATCTCCCCAATTGTCTTTAACAGTGTTACCCAACCAGGGTGCCTCCAGCTGTTGCAAAACTACAACACCCAGCATGCCTGAACAGCCAGCAACTATACGGGCATGCTGGGAGTTGTAGTTTTGCAGCACCTGGAGACACTGTTTTGAAAAGTAAGGGTCCTTCTGTTGCCCATAGTAACAAAGAACCTTACGATAAGTGTCTCCTCCCCTCAGGACTTACATGCTTCTTACGTTTCTAAACTAATGTGTGCAAGAACTACAACCCCCAGCATGCCTTGTTAATCTGCAAGGAAACGCTAGGGGTTGTAGTTGTTGCAGCAGTTGGGGGAGGCACAGCTGTAGTATAGTTAGTACTGCACAAGGGATGACGTCATGGTCAGCGCCTGAATACACTAGTGCGGTACCGCTGCGGACTCATACATAACACGCGCCCATTGTAATGAGACGCTCCCGCCAAGAACGTGGTGTAGAGAACACAACCGCTACGTCACAGCTGGCCGCCATTCACACAGTACGCAGTTCCCAGGAGCTGTCGGTTACAAGGCTCCACACACACACAGGCCCATACCTACCAAAGAACGCCTCGCAGTCGATGCCCGCTAAAATAAACCGCGATCACGATAAAGGGCCACTACGGGACGAACAGCGATCAACCGCAAAACACAAAGTAACGATAAGAACGTGTGACGACGCCACAAGGAAGGCCCGCGCAGAGTGACACCACGCCTACTTCCGGCACGTAAGGGGCGGGGATCCGTTGAACGTGCATGTAACTCTGTAGGCGGGGCTAATACTATGCGCCGGTGTGAGGTGGAAATTTGCGCCCCGTGCTTACGCACGGGGCGCAAATTTCCACCTCACACCGACGTAGTGAAAAAGCTGTGTTCTGTAATGGACTATGACCCGCCGTACAGGGACACAGTTTTCTGCTCTACAGCCCGCTCCTACTCACTCAATCCCCGCTACCCTCTCTCAGGGGGACCGGGACAGAGTGTCTGGCGATAAACAAATGCTAAATTACAGCTGTCTGAATGAGCCTTAAAAATCAGAACCCTTTCAATTTTACACCTAAAAATCCATATGATTGCTTATTTTTTGCACCACCAATTCTACTTTGTAATGACGTCAGTCATTTTACCTAAAAATCTACAGCGAAACCAGAAAAAAAATAATAATTGCAACAAAATTGAAGAAAAACACAATTTTGTAAGCGGTTTCCGTTTCTACACAGTACATTTTTTTTTTGTAAAGATGACACCTTATCATTATTCTGTAGGTCCATACGATTAAAATGATACCCTACTTATATAGGTTTGATTTTGTCGTACTTCTGGAAAAAAATCATAACTACATGCAGGAAAATGTATACGTTTAAAATTGTCATCTTCTGACCCCTATAACTTTTTTATTTTTACATGTTCGGGGTGGAATGAGGGCTCATTTTTTGCGCCGTGTTCTGAAGTTTTTAAGTGTACAATTTTTGTATTGATCGGACTTTTTGATCGGTTTTTATTCATTTTTTCATGATATTTAACCCCTTAAGGACGCAGGACGTAAACGTAAATGTCCTGGTGAGGTGGTACTTAACGCACCAGGACGTACATTTACGTCCTATGCATAACCGCGGGCATCGGAGCGATGCCCGTGTCATGCGCGGCTGATCCCGGCTGCTGATCGCAGCCAGGGACCCGCCGGCAATGGCCGACGCCCGCGATCTCGCGGGCGTCCGCCATTAACCCCTCAGGTGCCGGGATCAATACAGATCCCGGCATCTGCGGCAGTTCGCCATTTAAATGAACGATCGGATCGCCCGCAGCGCTGCTGCGGGGATCCGATCATTCATAACGCCGCACGGAGGTCCCCTCTCCTTCCTCCGTGCGGCTCCCGGCGTCTCCTGCTCTGGTCTGTGATCGAGCAGACCAGAGCAGGAGATGACCGATAATACTGATCTGTTCTATGTCCTATACATAGAACAGATCAGTATTAGCAATCATGGTATTGCTATGAATAGTCCCCTATGGGGACTATTCAAGTGTAAAAAAAAATGTAAAAGTAAAAAAAAAGTGAAAAATCCCCTCCCCCAATAAAAAAGTAAAACGTCCGTTTTTTCCTATTTTACCCCCAAAAAGCGTAAAAAACATTTTTTATAGACATATTTGGTATCGCCGCGTGCGTAAATGTCCGAACTATTAAAATAAAATGTTAATGATCCCGTACGGTGAACGGCGTGAACGAAAAAAAATAAAAAAAGTCCAAAATTCCTACTTTTTTAATACATTTTATTTAAAAAAAATTATAAAAAAAATGTATTAAAAGTTTTTTATATGCAAATGTGGTATCAAAAAAAAAGTACAGATCATGGCGCAAAAAATTAGCCCCCATACCGCCGCTTATACGGAAAAATAAAAAAGTTAGAGGTCATCAAAATAAAGGGATTATAAACGTACAAATTTGGTTAAAAAGTTTTTTTGATTTTTTTTAAGCGCAACAATAATATAAAAGTATGTAATAATGGGTATCATTTTAATCGTATTGACCCTCAGAATAAAGAACACATGTCATTTTTACCATAAATTGTACGGCGTGAAAACAAAACCTTCCAAAATTAGCAAAATTGCGTTTTTCGTTTTAATTTCCCCACAAAAATAGTGTTTTTTGGTTGCGCCATACATTTTATGATATAATGAGTGATGTCATTACAAAGGACAACTGGTCGCGCAAAAAACAAGCCCTCATACTAGTCTGTGGATGAAAATATAAAAGAGTTATGATTTTTAGAAGGCGAGGAGGAAAAAATGAAAACGTAAAAATTTAATTGTCTGAGTCCTGAAGGCCAAAATGGGCTGAGTCCTTAAGGGGTTAAAGTGACCAAAAATACGCTATTTTGGACTTTGGATTTTTTTTTCAAAAGATCTACCCAGAAATGCATTGCCGTCTATGGGGACGGCAATACAGTCTGTGCGGTCCTAGTGCCGCCGTCTAAGTCGGACAGAAATTCTGCACAGAGATTCCGTAGTGTGAATCTAGCCTTAGTCCCCTTAGGAGACTTTTAGGAGGAATCATTAGATTCCTCCTACAGATCAATGTGGTTTCATAGCACCACATTGATCTGTGCGCTCTGCACTCGATTGATAAAGCCAATCGCACTGCGGGGGGGGGGGGGATCCACCCCACTGGACCACCAGGAAGCGTTTAAATGTCCCTTACGATGCCGCTGTCAACTTTGTCAGCGGAGATCTAAAGGGTAAATAGCTGGCTGTGGCAATCTCCGCATGTCGGCTATTAACCCGGCCCCCAGCTACGGAAATCAGCTGGGGGATGGCAGGTATGAAACTGGCTCGAGTCAGGAGCCCGCGTCATACAACGGTTGCTGTCTCAGGACGGGCCGGCTCGTCCTTAGTTGGCAACCGGTTAAAGTAGTAGTATAGTCAATATTATCTTTATCCCGTTGTGCCGGGGCTGCAAAAAAAAAAAAAAATTACTCACCTTCCTCCGTTCCCCACAGTGCCGCTACAGCTGTTCAGTCCTCCGGTACGGTCTTCTTCCTGCTTCCGTGTGCACAGATCGGCACACTGCGCTCAGCCTATCGCCGGCAACAGCGATGTCCCGCCTCAGCCGGTGATAGGCTGAGGGAAATGTCATGTAGGGAGCCCGGCCCTGCCTTCTCCCTGCCTGCTCCCCTCACATGACACTGCGCTCTGCAGTGTGACAATCCGTGCACACGGAAGCAGGAAGAAGACCGGACCGGAGGACTGAACAGCTGTAGCGGCGCTATGGGGGAACGGAGGAAGGTGAGTTAATGGTTTTCCTTTTTTTATTTTTTGCAGCCCAGGCACAATGGGATGAAGATAATTTTGACTATACTACTGATTTTAATACAGTGTTTCTCAAGCATGGTCCTGAAGACCCCCCCTTCCTGGCAGGTCATGTTTTCAGGATTTCCTTAGTCTTTTTCACTGGTGATATAACTGTGGAGATACCTGATGCACTGACTAGAATTATATAACCTGTGAAAGACTAAGGAAATCCAGAAAACATGACCTGTTGGTGGGTCTTGAGGACTGCGCTTGAGAAACACTGCCTTAATATGATCCCCTGTATGGCCGGCGCTCTCCTTCCTCGTCATCACGTCGTCGCGTACGTGCGTCGGCATGCTTAACAACGTGATGGCGGCGACGGAGAGCGAGGATACCCGGCCGGCAGCAGAGACGTTCCGGTGCGACGGGGACACGGCGACAGCGATGGAGCGACATCCAGGGCAGCGGTGACGGGTCCGGAGCGGCGGGGACACGTGAGTATTACCTCCTATGCAGTGGTCTTGAATCTGCGGACCTCCAGATGTTGCAAAACTACAACTCCCAGCATGCCCGGACAGCCAACGGCTGTCCGGGCATGCTGGGAGTTGTAGTTTTGCAACATCTGGAGGTCCGCAGGTTGAAGACCACTATTGGGTTCAAAATATTTTTTTAGATTTTGCACCTATAAATTGGGTGCGTCTTATACGCCGGTGCGTCCTATTTTTTTACAGCAATTTAAAAAAATTTGAAGGTACCGCTAATTAAATGCACTGTGTGAACACTATGGGTCATCTCCTATTTGCAGCTGTAGGGGCTAACTAATCAGTTTTAGATGTGACCTCTGGGTCCCCCGGAGAACAGGGGTCATATGCCCTCTGAGGGAGTGGCAGCAGAAATTTTTGCTCCCCATACTGCTGAATTATCTGAGTCCCTAGACAGTACAGGGAAATGGGGCAGAGCCAGCAGGGCCACTTTATATGTTTAACTACCGAGTACCCAGCGTTTCCTGGTCTTCCTACCTAAATCTTGTGGGAGAGGAAAAAGCAGGAATGAAGTTCTCAACCTCATATCCCCATCTCACATCCCATCTCCTTACATCCCAACCTCATATCTTGTCCCTTGCACTAACTATTATCTGCCTGCCTAACAGTCGGCAGGATGTTTAAAAGTCCCGGGCAATCTCTGCAGCCAGAGAGTAATGTGATTAGGAGATGTATGGGACTTGCAAGGGACTTCAGACAAAAAAACCTCATCCCTCTCATAAAGGGGTGGGTAAGGGATTTAACGCTACTATATTTTTGGTTGACATGTAAGTAATGTGTACCAAGTTTCATTTAAATATCTCCAAATTATGCTAGATCATGAAATAGATTAAAAGGAAATGTATTTGGCCCAGGCCCCAGAAGGCTGTACCGCCAGTACTGCCCTTATACAGTCCAACGTTGAACTCTGCAATGCTCTATATCTCTAACAATGAAAGGTTGAGCATGCGTGTTGCTTCTCCGTTCACCTGGAAGACATTTGGCGTCCTTTGATTACTGGTTGTCCCAGCGGCCGGACCCCCATTACATATCTAGTCCCATGGAGACGCCTTTACATATTGGGATAACCAAGTCTGCTATCACACTGCAGTTTTTGGACCAAATACTTCAGTGTATTTAACCACTTAAAGGACCAATGACGTCCTGGGACGTCATGGCGTTTTCCGGTCCCTGCCGCGCGCCGAGCAGAGATCGGAACGGCATGCCTGCTGAAATCGTTCAGCAGGCATGCTGTGCAAATTCCTAGGGGGGTCCCGGGACCCCCGCAAGTCGTCGATCGCAGAAAATCGCATGTCAATTCAGACATGCGATTTTCTCCTATTCTGGGCTGATCGGGTCTCTGGTGACCCGATCACCCGGAAAATAGGGATGCTCGGACCTGTCAGTGACAGGCCCCAGCATCCTGCAGGGTAGGAGTGAGGTCGCAATGCTGCGATCTCCTCCCATCCCCTGCCATTGGTCAGAACTGATTCTGACCAATGGCAGAGCAGGACGGTGGGTTGCCATGGAAATCCCCTGTTCTGCCCACCCCTGGATGTCAGGCAGAACGGGGGGATAAGACTTGTGGGGCCCGGCAATCATCGCAGATATTCACCTGAGATCCCGGCTCAGGTAGGGAATCGACGGTGAGGGGGAGAAATGAAACTGAAAGTAAAGTGATTTTTACTGTGGCAACCACTAGGAAGGCCAAACTGCAACTCCCAGCATGCCCAGACAGCCAAAGGCTGTCTGGGCATGCTGGGAGTTGTAGTTTTGCAACATCTGGAGGGTCACAGTTTGGGGACCACTGTTACAGTGGTGCCCAAACTGTAGCCCTCCAGGTGTTGCCAAACTACAACTCTCAGCATGCCTAGACTGCCCAGGCATGCTGGGAGTTGTAGTTCTGTAACATCTGTCCCTTCAGATTTTGCAAATTTCATGACATTTTTGAAAATTGCTGCTCTACTTTGAAGCCCTCTAATTTTTTAAAATAGTAATAATATGTCCATTTTATGATGCCAACATAAAGTGGACATATTGTATTTGTGAATAAAAATAAAATTTATTTGGAATATCCATTTTCCTTACAAGCAGAGAGCTTCAAAGTTAGAAAAATGCTAAATTATCAAAATTTTCATGAAATTTAGGAATTTTTCACAAAAAAGGATGCAAGTAACGCCAAAAATTTACCACCAAAATAAAGAAGAATATGTCACGAAAAAACTCAGAATCAGAATATTCGGTAAAAGCATCTTAGAGTTATTAATGCTTAAAGTGACAGTGGTCAGATGTGCAAAAACGCTCTGGTCCTAAGGTGTAAAATGGCCTGGTCCTTAAGGGGTTAAAGGAATAAAGAATATGTAGGAGGGGCTTATACTTCTTCCCACGTGATCCACTTCTGACTTCGACTCAAAAACTGCAGTTGCAGTTTTCCAACAACCGTCAAGTGGAATCCAGCTTAAGGGTACATTCACACGCTATTACTAGAAGCGGATTTCACACTGTGGGAAATCTGCTGTGAGTTACACTACCATTGATTTGAATGGGTCCACAGACAGTCCGCAATAGTGTCCAATTTGCGGACTGTCCGCGGACCCATTTAGATCAATGGTAGCGTAACTCACAGCGTGTTTATCGCAGCGGGAAACTCGCTGCTAGCTACTAGCGTGTGAACGCACCGTAAGAGTAATTTTACATAGAGATTCTTCTGAAAGTTTTCTTTTTCCCTCAACAGAATCTGCTGCAGATTTTCTACCATAGCTAAACTCGCAGAAGATCAAGACGTGTGAACGTACCCTAAAGGTGCATTCATACGGGTGTATTTGTCAGCGGATCCGCTGACAAAGGCCCCTAAAGTGCTGCCCTCTTTGTGCCTACTAATAGCGACAATCCGCCGCTACCAGCAGACACACTGCGATGTGCGAGTTACCCTGCAGTGTACTCGCACACATCGGGGCTGCTCTGTGTAGCTCAGGGAGCCGGGGGAGCGGCCGCGATGTGCGGGATGTGCGGATACACTGCGACTCGCACTTCACAGTGTGTCTGCTGGTAGCGGCAGATTGCCGCTATTAACAGGCACAAAGAGGGCAGCACTTTAGGGGCCTTTGTCAGCGGATCCGGACAAGTACGCCCGTGTGAACGCACCCTTAGGGTACGTTCACACGTGCGTATTTTCTGCTGCAGATTTGCTTCAGCAGAAAATACAGCAGAGGGGCAGCAAAATCTGCAGCATATCTGCAGCAAAAATACGCACATGTGAACGCACCCTTAAAGAGGATCTGTGGTCAGCCCAAAAACTTGATGTGGTTTTCAGGCACATTATAGTAAATGCTGCAGATTTTATCATTGACTTACTGGCAGAAAATCTTCAGCATACATAATATGTGTGAACGTCCCCTTAACGACGCAGGACGTATATTTATGTCCTGCGCCGGCTCCTGGAGCCCATCAATGGCTGCGGCCCGCGGCTAATACCGGACATCACCAATCGCGGTAATGCCCGGTATTAACCCTTCAGACATGGCGATCAAAGTGAAACCGAAAGTGACCGCCGCATCTGAAGTGAAACTGAAAGTATCGCGGCAGCTCAGTCGGGCTGTTCGGGACCGCCACGGTGAAATGGCGGCGTCGCGAACAGCTTGCAGGACAGCAGGAGGATCCCTACCTGCCTCCTGCGTGTCCGATCTCCGAATGACTGCTCCGTGCCTGAGATCCAGTCTTGGCATTCTTGGAGTTGAAGTTTTGCAACATCTGGAGGGCTACAGTTTGGAGACCACTGTACAGTGGTCTCCAAACTGTGTTCTTCCAGATGTTGCAAAACTATACCTTCCAGCATGCAGACACTGTCCAGGCATGCTGGGAGTTGTAGTTCTGCAACATCTAAATGGCCAGATGTTACAGAACTACAACTCCCAGCATGCCTGGACTGTCGGGGCATGCTGAGAGTTGTAGTTTTGCAACATCTGGAAGGGTACATATTGGAGACCACTGCACAGTGGTGTCCAAACTGTGGACCTCAAGATGTTGCAAAACTACAACTCCCAGAATGCCCGGACAGCCAAAGGCTGTCTGGGCATGCTGGGAGTTGTAGTTTTGAAACTCCTAGAAGCAGCAGTGAAGATCACTTTACAGCGATCTTCACTGCTGCCTCTGACATCGCCGCCGCATCCACTTGCCTGCGCCTCCTTTCTGCCACCGGTCCCCGCATGTCCTCCAGGTATCTGCCACCGGTCCCCACACATCTACGGTCTCCGCAGTCGCCGCCGCCATCTTCCCCCACTCTGCCCTGACTTCTAAGGGCTGGCAGAGAGGGGGAAATGAACTTTCACCCCCTGCACCCGCCCTGCAATTTGCCGGTCAATCCTGAGCGGCTAAACGCAGGGGATAGGAGGAGGTTTCACCCCTGTCACCTCGCTCCTATCCTTTAGGATGATCGGAGATGTCTCTGACAGATCCGATCATCCCTATTTTTTGGCTGATCAGGTCACAAGAGACCCAATCAGCCCAGAATCGCCGCAAATCGCCAGGGTCTCAGGACCCACCCACTAGTGGTTTGCACGAGGTGCCTGCTGAACAATTTCAGCAGGCATCCTGGTCCGGTCCCCGTCCGGCAGGGACCAGAATTCCTACGGGCGTACAAGTACGCCCTGGGTCCTTAAGGGCAGCATTATTTTATCTCACTTCATGCATATACTTTTTTCCTTATTATGTCACTTTGGTATGCAAGGCCGTTTGAAGGAATTTGGGGGCCCCAAGCAAAATGGACATGGAGGCCCCCCCTTTGATGTTCACGCACGTCACGCTCTAGGGCCGGCGTCAGGACATAGTAACGCCGGCCCTTGAATTCTTGGAGCGCAATGTGAGCGAACGTCGATACGACGCACATTAGGTGCAGCAGTGTTCCCCCCACATTAGGTAGGCAGTGTTCCCCCCACATTAGGTGCAGCAGTGTTCCCCCCACATTAGGTAGGCAGTGTTCCCCCCACATTAGGTGCAGCAGTGTTCTCCCCACATTAGGTAGGCAGTGTTCCCCCCACATTAGGTGCAGCAGTGTTCCCCCCACATTAGGTGCAGCAGTGTTCCCCCCACATTAGGTGCAGCAGAGTTCCCCCCACATTAGGTGCAGCAGTGTTCCCCCCCCCCCACATCATTAGGTGCAGCAGTGTTCCCTACCCAGAACCCCCCCCCCCGGGCCATTTTTTTTGGTGGGGGTTTGACTGCTGAGAACCCCACCGATCACCCCGGTTGAAGTGGTTCTCCAGCTGTTGGAAAGCTAAAACTCCCATCATGTCTGGAGAGCCTCTGGCAATGGGAGTTGTAGTTCTGTAACAGCTGGAGAGACACAGATTGGACACAGTTTTACCCATCATCACTGCAGAACTTACAAGTGACTACAGCTCTGATGGGACAGTCAGGAGAACACACAATGATATCAGTGACCTGAGTGATGTCTTCTGACCTGAGTGATGTCTTCTCTGTTATCTTTTCTTCTTCATCTGGTTCAGAGACCAGGTCTTCCTCCAGCTCCATCTTCTCTGCAGAGTCTGGCACCAAGACATCATTGGCTCCTCACTGTCAGCAGATCCTCATCCTCTGCATGAAGACAATAATCATTATATCCTTGCCAGAAAGTGTACCCTAAATAAAATACTGCCCCACACTGTACCCTGAATATAATACTGGCCCACACTGTACCCTGAATATAATACTGCCATACACTGTACCCACTAAATATAATACTGCCACACAATGTACCCTGAATATAATACTGCTATACACTGTACCCACTAAATATAATCCTGCCACACACTGTACCCTGAATATAATATTGCTATACACTGTACCCTGAATATAATCTTGCCATACACTGTACCCTAAATATAATACTGCCATACACTGTACCTACTAAATATAATACTGCCACACACTGTACCCTGAATATAATACTGCTATACACTGTACCCTGAATATAATACTGCTATACACTGTACCCTGAATATAATCCTGCCATACACTGTACCCTAAATATAATACTGCCATACACTGTACCCACTAAATATAATACTGCCACACACTGTACCCTGACTATAATACTGCTATACACTGTACCCTGAATATAATACTGCTATACACTGGTACCCTGAATATAATCCTGCCATACACGGTACCCTAAATATAATACTGCTATACACAGTACCCACTATACATAATACTACCACACACTGTACCCACTAAATATAATACTGCCATACACTGTACCCACTAAATATAATCCTGCTATTCACTGTACCCACTAAATATAATACTGCCCCACACTGTACCCTAAATAAAATACTGCCCCACACTGTACTTTTAATAAAATACTGCCCCACACTGTACCCTGAATATAATACTGCTATACACTGTACCCTGAATAAAATACTGCTACACACTGTACCCACTAAATATAATACTGCCACACACTGTACCCAGAATATAATGCTGCTCCACACTGTATCCACTGAATACAATACTGCCACACATGCATACATATCATATATACATATACAACCCCTCTTATCCTCTGTGTCCTCATCACCCCCATAACCCCCCCGCCAAACCTCTCCTCATCATTACTATAACTCCCCCCCCACCTCTTCTCATCACTATTATAACCAGGGGGGGGATGAGGAGAGGTGCGGGGGGGGGGGGGCACCTCTCATCACCCCCATAACACCCCCCTGCACCTCTCATCACCCCCATAACACCCCCCTGCATCTCTCATCACCCCCATAACACCCCCCCTGCATCTCTCATGACCCCCATAACACCCCCCCTGCATCTCTCATGACCCCCATAACACCCCCCTGCATCTCTCATGACCCCCATAACACCCCCCCCTGCATCTCTCATCACCCTCATAACACCCCCCCTGCATCTCTCATCACCCCCATAACCCCCACCCCACACACACCTCTCATCACCATTGCAGTCCCCCCGCGCCAGTTTACTTACCCTGCCGCGGATCGTTGCAGTGGCGTGAGTCTGCTGCTGCTCCTGTCACTGCACGGAGGATGCTGGAGGTTCGCGTGGGGACGTAGACAGGGACAGGTCAGGTGATTGGCGTAGACGTGCGTGCCTGCGAGGGGCATGTGATGTATCAGTCCCTGACCTGTCCGGTGCCGGTTTGTTTCTTAAGGGGCCCGCGCCCTACAAAGGTAATTTAATTGAAATGTGCGGGCCTCCCGAAGTGCCCCGTTGCTACAGGACGAGCAAGCACTGGCTCTGCTCGGGGCCCCCCAGCCAGCTTGGGGCCCCAAGCAATTGCTTGGTTTGCCGGTTCGGTAGCGACGGGCCACGTTGTTATGGTTTGATTTGCTTGCCACACAGTAATTTTTGCATTTATTGTATTGTTTACCATATGTGTGTATAGGCACTTTATTCATCTTAGTGGCTCTCTGTTTTGGGGGTGGGTCATCTTTTTCATTGTATACAGTACAGCAGTCCAGGAGGGGGCTATATTGGCTTCCCCCATCTTGTATGGTGCTCTGTGTTGAGCCTTTTAAATGTTTTAACATGTCTGTCTTTTTGTAATTGTTCTGCAATAAAATGATTTGATTTATCTTCTCAGTTTGGGTGTGCACATTTGTATTGTATCATCTTTGTACTTGGTTTTTCTGTCACTTTGTGTACAGCAATACCAAAACTATATTTTGCAACTTAGGCTAGGTTCACATGGCCGTTTTCTCATGTCCCGCTATTCTCCCATCATTGCTGCTAAACCTTTTTCATCCATTTACAGTGGGGATCAAATGTTTGGGCACCCCAGGTAAAAATTTGTATTCATGTGCATAAAGAAGCCAAGGAAAGATGGAAAAATCTCCAAAAGGCATCAAATTACAGACTAGACATTCTTATAGTATGTCAAGAAAAGTTAGATTTTATTTCCATCATTTACACTTTCAAAATAACAGAAAACAAAAAAAATGGCATCTGCAAAAGTTTGTGCACCCTGCAGAGTTAATATCTTGTACTGCCCCCTTTGGAAAGTATCACAGCTTGTAAACACATTTTGTAGCCAGCCAAGAGTCTTTCAATTTTTGTTTGAGGTATCTTTGCCCATCTTCCTTACAAAAGTCTTCCAGTTCTTTGAGATTTCTGGGCTGTCTGTCACGCACTGCCCTTTTAAGGTCTATCCATAGATTTTCAATTATGTTGAGGTCAGGAGATTGTGAAGGCCATGGCAAAACCTTCAGTTTACGCCTCTTGATGTAATCCCCCCGTGGATTTTGAGGTGTGTTTAGGATCATTATCCATTTGTAGAAGCCATCCTCTCTTTAACTTCAGCTTTTTCACAGATGGCATCAAGTTAGCATCCAAAATTTGCTGAAATGTTATTGAATCAATTTTTCCTTCTACTTGTGAGATGTTCCCTGTGCCACTGGCTGCAATACAACCCAAAAGCATGATTGATCCACCCCCATGCTTAACAGTTGGACAGAGGTTCTTTTCATTAAATTCTGTTCCCCTTCTTCTCCAAACGTACCTTTGCTCATTCCTGCCAAAAAGTTAAATTTTAACCTCATCGGTCCACAGAACTTGTTTCCAAAATGCATCAGGCTTGTCTATATGTTCATTTGTTCAAAAGTTCAAACACTGATTTTTGTTGTAAGGACTTAGAAGAGGTTTTCTTCTGATCACTTTTCCATGAAGACCATATTTGTACAAGTATCTCTTTATAGTGGAATAGTGTACCACAACTCCACTGTCTGCCAGATCTTTCTAGAGGGATTGTGCACTCAAACGTGGGTTTTGAATAGTTTTTCTCACAATCCTGCGAGCTGTTCTGTCTGATATTTTTCTTGGTCTTCCAGATCTTGCTTTAACTTTCACTGTTCCTGATGACTGCCATTTCTTAATTACATTCCGAACAGAGGATATTGACATCTGAGAACATTTTGCTATCTTCTTATAGCCTTCTCCAGCTTTGTGAGCGTCAACTATTTTGAGTTTCAGATTTCTAGACAACTGCTTAGAAGAACCCATGGTGCTGATTGTTGGGGCAAGGTCAGATGAGTCTGGGCATTTAAAACCTTTGATATTGACATCACCTGGTCTTCCTAGATGATGATTGAGAACAATCCATGACACTGGCAGGTCTTAGCTTTGCAAAGGGGACAGTGCATGCTATAAATTCTGCAGGGTGCCCAAACTTTTGCAGATGCCATTTTTTTTGTTTTCTGTTATTTTGAAAGTGTAAATGATGGAAATAAAATCTAACTTTTGTTGACATACTATAAGAATGTCTAATCTGTACTTTGATGCCTTTTGGAGATTTTTCCATCTTTCCTTGGCTTCTTTATGCACATTAATACTAATTTTTACCTGGGGTGCCCAAACTTTTGATCCCCACTGTAAGTGCCATCCTTTTGCGTCAGTTTTTAATCCGTGTGTATCCCTTATGGTCAGTTTTTATTTTTGTCTGGCTTCTTCCTGGTTGCTTACACCTCTTCTAAGCATGCTCAGAAGTAATTTTGGATCAAAAACAAATTACATTTAAGGCTCATCCGTTTCCTATTGACTTCAATGTTAAATTATATAAATTTCTTTACCTTTTTTGACTGAAAAAAAAACCTGCATGATCAGTCTTTGTTCCTGTCAAAATTCCCAACATCTTTACTAATATTCCCACATAAAATGTGATGGATTTGAGCTCTAGAGAACCCAAAAGCTCAGAGCAGTTGTAGAAAAGCAAAGTGTAGGGGAAAAAAAAACCCAAAGAAAACTACACTTCACTCTTAGTAAATCTGGGCCACTATGTTGTAAGATTGAGTTCACACTGTATTACTGTACGGCAAGCACTGTCCAAAGAGGGATGGTGACAGACTGCAGCGCACATCAACCAGACACTTAGGGCCCACATATTGGCAGTTACTGTCTACATTAAGGCCACTTCTTGCAGGTACACATTTATTTTACTGTACTCTATAGTGTGGACTACCCCAATATTGAGTCCAACTTAATGTGTACAAGTGTCTGAAATGTTGTCACCAACTGAATACATTCAGGCCATTTAAATGAATGGATGTCGATACATATCTATGGTATACAGCAATAAAGCTCCGTGAACCCAGCCTGAGACACAATCACTGTAGACAACGTCAGAAGGTGCCAGGCTGCAAAGACAACCAATTGGTACCATGCAATTTTGTACACAGAGGGGACGGTGATGAAGCACTGGAAGTAATCTAAACACCAACATGTAATGGTCAGCATTGACTGAAACATCTGGGGAATGGACTCATCTCTGATGTCATCATCTACAGCATCTACACCCATAAGGAAGTGTGTAGCAGGGTCTGCTCCATATACAAACACTGCATGACATACATCATGTGCTGTTTAAGGAGTCAAATCCAAAACTGCTATTTTTTTTTACAAAGCTACAACAATTGGAGGCACACTATAACACTGCCCTATGGGGACAAAAAATATTGTAAACATTTGTAAAGAATAAAAAGTCAATAAATGTAAAAAAAAAAAAAAAGCCCCGCCCCCTAAATAAGTTTCAATCACCCCCTTCTCAAATAAAGTTAACAAAAATAAACATTTGGTAATGCCGCGTGCATAAATGTTTGAATTATTAAAATAGAACGTTGATAAAACTGCATGGTCAATAGCGTAAATGTAAAAAAATAAAAATACCAACGGCCAGAGTTGCTGATTCCACAGGCTAGGGGACAAGTGTCTGATTGCGAGGGGGATATGAACGCTGGGACCCCCACGATCTCCTGCATGGGAAGACAGCTCTGTATCGCTATGGCAGGGGGATGCAGCATTCATGTTTCCCTCATAGGGCTGTATGGGGAGGGGCGGGCCTTCAATGCATTAGCCGACACACACCGCAGCAATGTGGGGAGTTCCAGCAGCCAGAACCCACAAGTTCAAACACTTTTCCCCTATCCTTAAGGACTCAGAGTTTCAGTTTTTGCAATCATAACCCTTTCAATTTTCCACCTAAAAATCTACTTTGCAGTGACTAGTCATTTTACCCAAAAATCCACAGCGAAATGGAAAAAAAAATAATTGTGTGACAAAATTGAAGAAAAACGCAATTTAACTTTTAGGGGCTTCCATTTCTACGCAGTGCATTTTCGGTAAAAATTACACATTCTGTAGGTCCATACGGTTAAAATGATACCCTATTCCCTACTTCTGGGGAAAAAAAATCATAACTAAATTCAGGAAAATGTTTAACCTCTTAAGGACCCGGCCATTTTTTGAACATCTGACCACTGTCACTTTAAACATTAATAACTCTGGAATGCTTTTAGTTATCAATCTGATTCCGAGATTGTTTTTTCATGACATATTCTACTTTAACATAGTGGGGAAAAAAATTGTAACTTGCATCCTTTCTTGGTGAAAAATTTGAAAATTTTATGAAAAATTTGAAAATTTAGCATTTTTCTAACTTTGAAGCTCTCTGTTTGTAAGGAAAATGGATATTCAAAATATTTTAAATTTTTTTTCACATATACAATATGTCTACTTTATGTTTGCATCATAAAATTGACAAGTTTTTACTTTTGGAAGACACCAGAGGGCTTCAAAGTTCAGCAGCAATTTTCCAATTTTTCACAAAATTTCCAAACTCACTATTTTTCAGGGACCAGTTCAGGTTTGAAGGGGATTTGAAGGGTCTTTATCTTAGAAATACCCCACAAATGACCCCATTATAAAAACTTCACCCCCCAAAGTATACAAAATGATATTCGGTCAGCCTTTTAACCCTTTAGGTGTTTCACAGGAATAGCAGGAAAGTGAAGGAGAAAATTCACAATCTTCATTTTTTACACTCGCATGTTCTTGTAGACCCAATTTTTGAATTTTTACTAGGGGTAAAAGGAGAAAATGTATACTTATATTTGTAGCCCAATTTCTCTCGAGTTAGGACATACCTCATATGTCTATGTAAAGTGTTCGGTGGGCGCAGTAGAGGGCTCAGAACCGAAGGAGTGACAAGGGGATTTTGGAGAGTACGTTTTTCTGAAATGGTTTTTGGGGGGCATGTTGCATTTAGGAAGCCCCTATGGTGCCATAACAGCAAAAAAAAAAAACACATGCCATACCATTTTGGAAACAAGACCCCTTGAGGAACGTAACAAGGAATAAAGTGAGCCTTAATACCCCACATGTGTTTCACAACTTTTGCATATGTAAAAAAATTAAATAAAATTTCACTAAAATGTGTGATTCCCCCCAAATTTCAAATTTTTGCAAGGGTTAATAGCAGAAAATACCCCCCAAAATTTGTAACCCCATCTCTTCTGAGTATGGAGGTACCCCATAAGTTGACCTGAAGTGCGCTACGAGCGAACTACAATGCTCAGAAGAGAAGGAGTCATATTTGGCTTTTTGAGAGCAAATTTTGCTCGGGGGCATGTCCCATATAGGAAGCCCCTATGGTGCCAGGACAGCAAAAAATGCCCACATGGCATACCATTTTGTAAACTAGACCCCTTGAGGAATGTAATAAGGAATAAAGTGAGCCTTAATACCCCACACGGGTTTCCCGACTTTTGCATACGTAAAAAAAAAAAAAAAAAAAAAAAATCATTAAGATGGGTGTTTCCCCCCAAATTTCACATTTTTGCAAGGGTTAATAGCAAAAAATACCCCCCAAAATTTGAACCCCAATCTCGTCTGAGTATGGAGGTACCCCATAAGTTGACCTGAAGTGCACTACGAGTGAACTACAATGCTCAGAAGAGAAGGAGTCATATTTGGCTTTTTGAGAGCAAATTTTGCTCGGGGGGCACTTCGCATTTAGGAAGCACATATGGTGCCAGGACAGCAAAATAACCCCCACATGGCATACCATTTTGGAAACTAGACCCCTTGAGGAACGTAACAAGGGGTACAGTGAGCATTTACCCCCACTGGTGTCTGTCAGATCTTTGGAACAGTGGTCTGTACAACATTTTTAATTTGCACAGCCCACTGTTCCAAAGATCTGTCAGACACCAGTGGGGGGTAAATTCTCCTATATAGAAATTCTTCCTATATGGGACATGCCTCATTACATTCCGTGAGAGGTGTAGTTTCCGAAATGGGGTCACATGTGGGGTTTAGTTTTTTTTGCGTTTGTCAAAACCGCTGTAACAATCAGCCACCCTGTGCAAATCACCTCAAATGTACATGGCGCACTCTCCCTTCTGGGCCTTGTTGTGCGCCCCCAGAGCACTTTGCGCCCACATATGGGGTATCTCCGTAGTCGGGAGAAATTGCATTACAAATTTTGGGGGCTTTTTTCCCTTTTACCTCTTGTCAAAATGAAAAGTATAGGGCAACACCAGCATGTTAGTGTAAAAAATTTATTTTTTTACACTAACATGCTGGTGTAGACCCCAACTTCACATTTTCATAAGGGGTGAAAGGAGAAAAAGCCCCCCAAAATTTGTTAGGCAATTTCTCCCGAGTACGGCGATACCCCATATGTGACCCTAAACTGTTGCCTTGAAATACGACAGGGCTCCAAAGTTAGAGCGCCATGCGCATTTGAGGCCTAAATTAGGGATTTGCATAGGGGTGGACATAGGGGTATTCTACGCCAGTGATTCCCAAACAGGGTGCCTCCAGCTGTTGCAAAACTCCCAGCATGCTTGGACAGTCAACGGCTGTCCAGAAATACTGGGAGTTGTTGTTTTGCAACAGCTGGAGGCTCCATTTTGGAAACAGTGGCGTACCAGACGTTTTTCATTTTTATTGGGGAGGGGAGGGGGGCTGTGTAGGGGTATGTGTATATGTAGTGTCTTTTACTTTTTATTTTATTTTGTGTTAGTGTAGTGTAGTGTTTTTAGGGTACAGTCACATGGGCGGGGGGTTACAGCGAATTTGAGCTGCCGCGCAAAATTTGCTGCATCGCAAACTTGCAGCCTGATACTCACTGTAAGCCCCCTGCCCATGTGAAAGTACCCTGTACATTCACAGGGGGGGACCTCCAGCTGTTGCAAAACTACAACTCCCAGCATGCACAGTCTATCAGTGCATGCTGGTAGTTATAGTTTTGCAACAGCTGGAGGAACACGGGTTGGGAAACAGTGAGTTAGGAAACAGACAATGTTTCCCAACCAGTGTGCCACCAGTTGTTGCAAAACCACAACTCTCAGCATTCTCAAACATGCTGGGAGTAGTAATTCGGCAACATCTTTAGAGCCAGATGTTGCCGAACTACAACTCCCAGCATGCTTGGAGTTGTAGTTTTGCAACAGCTGGAGGACTACAGTTTGCAGACCACTAATACAGGGGTTCCCAAACTGTGCCATTCCAGATGTTGCAAAACTACAACTCCCAGTATGCCAAAACTGTCCAGGCATGCTGGGAGTTGTAGTTCTGCAACATCTGAAGGGCCAGATATTACAGAACTACAACTCCCAGCATGTCTGGACAGTAAGGGCGTGCTGAGGATGTGTGGTTTTGCAACATCTGGAAGGGCACAGTGGTCCAAAAACTGTGGACCTCCAGAAATTGCAAAACTGCAACTCCCTGCATGCCCAAATGCCAAGGGCTGTCTGGGCATGCTGGGAGTTGTAGTATACAGGGTCCCAATACAGCAATGCATGTCGCTTTACGACTTTCAGGGGCCGGGCAGGACGGGAGGAAGTAACCGCCCCCCCCCCCTGCGATTGGTCGGTTAACTAACCGACAGATCGCAGGGTATAGGAGGAGGTGGCAGCCGGGATCATGCGAAATTACCGGGCGGTCGGGTCCCAGAGACCCGATCAGCCCGGTATCGCCGCAGACCGCAAGGATTTCAGCAGGCATCCGGTTCCGATCTCTGCCCGGAGCGCGGCAGAGACCGGAAAACGCCAGGGCGTACTAGTACGCCCTGGGTCCTTAAGGCCCAGGGTGTGAGGGCGTATCCATACGCCCTGGGTCCTTAAGAGGTTAAAAGTGTCCTCTTCTGACCACTATAACTTTTTCTGCATATGGGGATGTATGAGGGCTCAATTTTTGTGCCGTGATCTGAAGGTTTTAATCAGTACTATTTTGTTTTGATCAGACCGATTGCTTTTCATTCATTTTTTTAAATGGTCTAAAAAAAAAAGTGACCAAAAATATGCTATTTTGGACTTTGGAATTTTTTAAATGTACGCCATTGACCGTGTGGTCTAATTAACTATATATTTTTATATTACTCCATTCACCTTTCTCTAGATCAAGTGCGGTCCTCAAGTCCCCCTAACAGGTCATGTTTTCAGGATTACCTTAGTCTTTCACAGGTGATCTAGTCCGCACGTCAGACATCTCCACAACTATCTCACCAGTGAAATACTAAGGAAATCCAGAACACATGACCTGTTGGGGTCTTTACTCTCTTGGGAAACACTGGCCTAGGAGAGACCTGTCACATGGTACTTTATATCCACTTCATTGTCAGTGAGAAACCAAAGTAGAAAGGAAAGATTCATAGAAATTGTTTCCCAACCAGGGTGCCGCCAGCTGTTGCAAAACTACAACTCCCAGCATGCCCAGGCAGCTGAAGGCTATCCAGGCATGCTGAAAGTTAGTTTTTGTAACAGCTGGAGGCACTCTGGTTGGGAAACACTTATGGAAGCAATTACCTGTTGAATCAATCCAACAACCGAGATGTTCTAATGCTGCAGATAGTACTTGTTATTTATCAATGCCAGGCTTATACTGGACTAGTGATACTGGTAATGGCACCTGGACTTAATGCTTAAAGGGGCATGTGCCAGCCGTGGCCACTAGTGCTGCAGATCAGGTTTCCAGCTTTAGGAGGTTGTATGAAGTCAAATAGTGTTGCTTTAATGATAAGTTCCCCACTGTCTGGACTGACCTAATATTTCACGAATTCAGTACCTTTGGTAGCAAATGGAAGACCTTTTACATCTTTCAAAGAGTCAATACTGGGGGAGTGATGGGTAAATCTATATCTAAGCATATGCCGGGAAAGTTCCCAGCACATAAGCCTCTACACTTAATATCCAAATAATGACCTTTGGATCCATTATACATTCTGCTGTGGTCCTTTAATGAAGCAGATAACTGCCTGATACCAGCGAGGCTCTACCAAGGCTGGGTTCACACCACATTTTTGCAATACAGTTCCTGTTTACATTTTAAATTAGAAAACTGTACGGAACCGTATGCCTTGACTTCATTGAAAACCGTATGTCAAAAGATGCATCTGGTTGGGTACTTTTTGCATCTTTTACGGTTTTGTCAGTCCCCCCCCCCCCCTAGCCAAAACCATAGCCTACCACGGTTTTTGGTCTGGGTGATAATCTGTATTGAAACACTAACATGGGAGTCTGCAGCAATCATATGACCATACGGTTCCATCCGGTTTTCACTATATGGTTTTTGACTGCAGTTTTTTCCTTTGGAATTTCAAACAAGTGAAATTTTCATAATGTTTCATTTTTCCCCCAAAATAGCTGCAACTGGACATTTTTCAAACCGCAACTAAGAACAAAAAGGAAAAGCACTCCTAGTGTGACAACGTAACATACAGTGCTCCCTCAAGTGACAATATTAATTGGTTCTGGGATGATCATTGTATGTTGAAACCAGAACTCTATGGAAACCTGGTAATTGGTTCTAAAGCTCCAAAATGCCATCCAAAAATAGGAAAAAGTGAGGATTAAACAAAAATACATAGATAACTAATAGATAAAGCAAATCCTTACATAGACAGTGATTACAGCTCCCAGCAGATCTTTCTTACTTTTATATGTCAGTGTTTTCCAAGCAGGAAGCCTCCAGCTGTTGCAAAACTACAACTCCCAGCATGCCCAGACAGCCTTTGGCTGTCCGGGCATGCTGGGAGTTGTAGTTTTGCAACAGCTGGGGGCACCCTGCTTGGAAAACACTGGTCTATGTAGAGGACAGGAGCTTCTTCAGGGTCCAGTATACACAATGTTCTAAGAGTCGCCCTCACCTGGTGTCCAAAGGAGCAGGTAATCCTGGTGCAGGTAAAGAGTACAGAATATGTAATACCTCTCTGTACTGTAGGGGGCACTACCAGACACCAGTCAGTGCATGCACTTCAGTAATACAGGGGTTTTACCAGTAAAATTTCCATCCTGATTGGTCAGTTCTTCCCGCCATTGACAGGTTTCACAGATCTGGACTGTCCGTACATTGTATGTTGAGTCTGGTTTCAACTTACAATGGTACAGAAAAGACCATTGTATGTTGAAACTATTGTATGTTGAGGCCATTGTAAGTTGAGGGATCACTGCATATGGTGTGAAATTCAAAAGAAATATGCTCACCAAGTAGAGTTGTACTGCAACCAAGTAAAACTATGGTGTAAGTGTGGAATAAACCCTTAATGGGCGAAGCTCAGCAGCCGCTCCTGGCAACACAAGTGAAGCACTCAGGTGGATTCCTCCAAGGAACAGCACAGGATAGAGCTGGCGCACACAACTCCAAAAAGGTAAAAACTGTTCAATTTACCCAGCATGCAGCGCATTTTGCTGGATAACCAGCTTCATCACGCATGTTGGGAATAAGGAACACTACAGATATTTATACAGAAACATTAACCCATACATTGCCAATGTGAAAGACAATATACAGGAAAAACATATAAACACATACTACAATTATAATAAAATGAATGAGAAAATAATGGATAGCGGATCATGCTAACTGGCGTTCTCAATCATTTCATTTAATCAGTCAGGAAAAAGGGAACAAAGTGAGAAAATCCAGTAGGATTCTCTATTAACTAACCTTTGAAAACTTTGTAGCAGATGATATGACCTCAATAACTTAAGCAATCGAAGTTACCTGCATGGATCTGACAAATGTGTTGAGAAACACTATGCAGCATGAACCGCTTTCCTACATTGGACCGGTGTTTATTCAGGCGGGACCGCACTGTCTGAACGGTGCGGCCCACATACTGTAAACCACAAATGCAAGGTAGAAGGTATATCGCATAATTTCTTTCGCAGCTATGCATTCCTTTGAGAAGGGTGATAAGAGATTAAATTATCAATCATAATGCAACATTTACATCTGGTTTTTCCACATGATGGTACCGTTGGTCTGAGGGACAACCTGTCCAATATATTTAATTCTGCAGAATAGACCAACGGTACAATCTCATGTGGAAAAACCAGATGTAAATGTTGCATTATGATCGATAATTTTCTCTCTAATCAAAGGAATGCATTGCTGCGAAAGAAATTATGCGATATACCTTCTATCTTGCATTTGTGGTTTACAGTATGTGGGCCGCACCGTTCAGACCAATAACCACCAGTCCAATGTAGGAAAGCGGTTCATGCTGCATAGTGTTGCGACACATTTGTCAGATCCATGCAGGCAACTTCAATTGCTTAAAATTAGAAGTTAGCGGTCATATCATCCGCTACAAAAAACAGTTTTCAAAGGTTAATTAATAGAATCCTACTGGATTTTCTCACTTTGAGAACGCCAGTTAGCATGATCCACTATTTTATTATAATTGTAGTATTTGTGTTTTTTATGTTTTTCCTGTATAGTCTTTCACATTGGCAATGTATGGGTTAATGTTTCTGTATAAATATCTGTAGTGTTCCTTATTCCCAACATGCCTGATGAAGCTGGTTATCCAGCGAAATGCGTTGCATGCCGGGTAAATCAAACAGTTTTTACCTTTGGAGTTGTGTGCGCCAGCTCTATCCTGTGCTGTTCCTTGGAGGGATCCGTCTGAATTTGTCAAACCGTACATGGATTAGAGTTTGTACGTTTTAACAGTTGTGAGGTTGAGGAATTCTTTTATCAAAAACCTGAACTGTATTGCAAAAATGGTGTGACCCCAGCTTTAGTACCAGATCAAGTTACTTGATCGTTCAGTTATTGGGAGTTAGCAGCTTACAATTCAGTGTCACATGAAAAGCTGTGATTGGCCACACAATGAGTGCTTGTTCTGATCATGGCTTTTTAGTGTTCACACATTCAGGTTTTTAATTGAAGTTAACAAAACCAGAAACAGATCAGTGGACAGACTTCAGTTCCAATCCATTTCCAGCTTTGTAACCAACAGCAGATTGAAACCTTAACATGTGAACACAGCATTAGCTCAGTTGTGCAGTTACACTATTGCCCAGATGTAAGGCAGCATTTACTGCAGAGGCAGTCTCTCCATTGCTACTCTGTCTTAGAGGCAAATCCTGATCTAACAAAGGAAAGTTATGACCCTGAACAGAGCCCCATATGCCAGGAAATAAATGCCAACAAGCAGCAATACAAGCCATCATACTATACCTGATCATGACAATAGAACACGTGAGACCTTTAGATGGCAAGTTTTACCATAGATTTACACTTAAGGTTTATTCACATTTACAGTCTGCAGATTTAAAGGGGTATTCCAGTCAAACATCTTATCGCCTATTGAAAGGCTAGGGATAAGATGTCTGATCAGTGGGCCTGCCGCAGGGGCCCGTGCAGCAGCAGCCCGCATTCTATGCGTAGCTGCGTCTGCAGTTTTGGAAACAGCCGGGCTTCCGAGACGGGGATGTGACGTCACTCCCTCTCCATGTCTATGGGAGGGGTTTTGTGGCCATTACATCCCCTCCCATAGAAATTAATGGAGGGGGCATGGTGTGATGTCCCCATCTCAGAAGCCTGGCGGTTTCCAAAACGGCAGACACAGCTACGCATAGAATGTGGGCTGCTGCAGGGAGATTGCAGGGGTCCTAGGGGCAGGCCCCCTGTGACCAGACATCGTATCCCCTATCCTTTTGATAGGCGATAAGATGTTTTTGCCCGGAATACCCCTTTAAATCTGTGCAGGAGTTGAAGCTGCAGTTTAAATGTAAACTAAGTGACTGAACAGCTTCAAATCCTGCACATCAACTATGTGCAGGATACTGAACATGCACAAAGACCCTTCAGGTCCTGTAATTGTAAGAGGGCTGAACTCAACCTGTATAAAAATACCAAACAGCTATCACTTGGTTTAACCAAAAACCTGTTTATTACACTTGCTGCACAAGACCATAAACTAAAAAGTCCAACTCCTGAGAGCAGGGGGCATTCTCATCAGTCCAAGATATCACGGGCTGTTCAGCTTCTACAGTATTGACGATTCCAGAAAGGTGGTCACATCCGCGCTGACAGCCAGTTGGCCCAAGATGGAAGGAATGTCGAAGATCACAGGCTGTAGGGTCATCTTTATCTGGAGTGCTGTTTAGCTTGCAGGCCTTGTGAACAGCAATGGAGGAGACGTTTACTTAGACCTCTGCCTCATCTTTCTCCTTTTACGCTTCAGTCTAAAGAAAAAAAGAAAAAGTAATTAAATGTGAAGTCCTCTATATAGCCATGTCTAAAAAAAAACTTGTAAACAACATTCCATGAACCAGATAGCCCCAGAGACCACCAATAGCAGGGTGTAGTTTACAGATCTCTGAATAGCACCCACATTGCCCTTAGGTAGGCAAGTGCAGAGATCCGTCTGATTTCTTTTAATAAAGACCTTGTATAGGCATGACCAGCACTGTTTAATGGAGTGACAGCTGTTCAAGATATTCAGGTATTAAGCAGCATTGCCATTACCGAGTAATATCACTAGGACATACTGATTGGACTGCCCTCCTGGACCCAGGGATTACAATTTAGGTTAATCATGAAGTCCCATCAGTATGTGACAGCATATCAGTGTTCCCCAACCAGGGTGCCTCCAGCTGTTGCTGAACTACAACTCCCAGAATGCCCGGACAGCCAGTTGTAGTTTTGCAACAGCTGGAGGAACCCTGCAGTTTATCCTAGTGATACTTAGTAATGCTTAGTGCCTGAATATCTTGAACACCTGTCACATTAAAGAGGAGGGCTAGTCATGCCCATACAAAGCCTAATAAAAAAATTAGATCATCTTTTGCTGTCCATCCATGCTGGGAGTTGTAGTTTTGCAACAGCTGGAGGCAGACTGGTTGGGAAGACTGCATAGCTTTGACATCTGGATACCCAAGTAATTGTCTATCCAAGCTAAGGGTCACATTTAGAGATGAGCAAAGTTAGTGATACAATTCATCAAACTTCTCTTCTTGGCAGTTGATCACGTATCCTGCATAAATGAGTTCAGCTTTCCGGTGCTCCGGTGGGCTGGAGACTCTCTCCTAGGACTGTATCCACCTTTTCCAGCCACCGAAGCACCTGAAAGCTGAAATGTACGCAGGATAGAGTCAGCAAACGCTAAGCCGCGAGGTTCATGACAAATCGAATCACTGTAACTTGGCTCATCTCTAGTTACCACTTTACAAGGAGAAACCCCTGATACATAGTAGATTTAAATAGCTTCTTGGGGCCAGACCCATTTACTGCATGCACCTCCATAACTCAGTAGGGGTTCAGATAGAATCTCTTAATATATCACTGAACTCTGGGTAAATTTGCGGGCATAACCTACTGCATGTTTAAAAAAAAAAAAAAAATTATAAATCTGCAACAGCTCCTATTTGAGTCAGCAAAATTCTTACAGAAGCTGCTCATGTGAACACACCCCAATAGTAGATCTACAGGATACATCATAAGACTAAGGCTGGGTTCACACTACGTTTTTGCCATACTGTTTTCAATCCGTTTTTCTAAAGAAAACCGTATGGCAAAAAAAAAAAATGGAACCGTATGCGTTTTTAAAACAGTATACTGTTTTTAAAAGTGCATACAGTTCTGTCAGTCTTTATAGAAAACAAAAGCTGTTTTTGAAAATTTTGTCCATTTTTAATGGGAGGGGGTTTTAGGTGGGGACTTTAGGATTCAAATGCGCATTTGCAAAGTAAAAACACACACTTTTTCCCGTATGGAACCGTATACATGTTCGTTTCCCATTGACATCCATGTTAAAAAAATGTATGTGGTTGCAGTACGGTTTTTAAACCGGAGTCAAAACCGTATTGCAACCGCATACATTTTTTTACCATGGACGTCAATGGGTAACGCACATGTATACAGTTCTACATTTTTACTTTGCACATGTGCATTTGAATCCTAAAGTCCCCACCCAAGACCCCTCCCATTAAAAATGGACAATTTTCAAAAACATGGTTTTTCTTGTATAAAAACTGACAGAACTGTATGCACTTTTAAAACGCATACGGTTTACTTTTTTCCATACTGTTCCATCTGGGTTTTAGAAAACGGATTGAAAACAGTATGGCAAAAACATGATGTGACCCCAGCCTAACATGTCGATCCCACATCAAGCAGCTAGACAGCTCAGGTGGATAGATTGCATAAATGCAGGATAAAGGGAAACAGTGGCACCTCAAGCAGTGCCGAGAGTAGTGGAAACAGCATAGTGAGTGGTGCTACACCATGCAGACTTCACACCAACAATACAACCGCAGCTTCAGCTGTTCACATCTACCCAACCATGCCAGAGAAGGCCCTTCATGTGCCACAGCCTTGGCCTATTGGCTAAGACCCAAGTGTAGTATCTGTTCTTATCAGGCAGTCCGCTGGTGGAATGGATGGCTGCATGGAGAAGAAGAGGTACCACAGAACCAGATGAGGTCCATTTGTGCCTTGAGTGGTGACCCTGAGGTGCCTTCTGCCACCTTTAGGCCCGGAGTTTAAGGGTAGGCTTGTTGGGGGCCTCTCCTGTTGAAGGCTTAGCAATAGACTGCATCCTTTGTGCATTTTTTTAGGGTGACCTGTTTGCACTTTGGGTGCTAGAGAGCACTTTCCTCAATAAAAAATGTGCCACAGCCCTTGACACCATGTTTTCTTATCAGCAGCAAAGTACAGCATGTGCCCCCTTACCCCTAAGGGTGTATTCACATGTACTGTATCTGCTGCAGTTGATTTAGCCAACCATGAACTTCTATGGGTAGGAAAATCAACTGCAGAAAATATGCAGCAGACACTGAGTGTGACCTAATTGCCCATAGGGAAACACCCTTCTAACATTAAAAATGTTTATATGCAGAAAAGGCATGCATGGCCTCCATTATCTGGAGTAGTGATAGGTAGTGCAACAGTAAAGCCAGAAGGCCACCCAGGGAGGGACCTACACCAGTGACTTGCAACAAGCATGCCTCCAGTTATTGCAAAACTACAACTCCCAGCATGCCCAGACAGCCAAAGGCTGTCTGGGCATGCTGGGAGTTGTAGTTTTGCAAGAGCTGTATAGTGTCACATGTAGTTGCAATTACAGGGCCACAGACCCAGCATGCACCAGGCTCAGGACATTTTAAGAACAGATCTACATACCTGCGCATTCGCTTCTTCCTCCACTGAAAATAAAAATAAAGATAAAATTAGAATCGTAATAAGGCATCAGAAGTCATGGAGACAAAGCACCAGGAACATGTATAGAGAACACCACCGGCTCCAGCCGTATACTGGGGACCTGATCACACAGTGCGGTACTGATCACCCACACCTCATAACTACGCACTAGACGCAGTAACCAGCACCGCACGCCACCATAACAATGGCGGACATGGCCGGAGCCGCATTCACACACAACGCATCGAGTCTTACCTTGGCTCTCATCTTGAGAAGAAGAGCCTGTGAACAGAGAACGGATTGAGATTAAAAAACCGAGCGGATGGCACCGTACAAGAGAGGATGGCAGCAGATTAGCGAGCAGGCCGTAACCGGGACCGAAGCTCCAGCACCTACCTTCCTAAGATGGCACCAATGACAAGAGGACGTCACTACGCCGACCCGCCGTATTTAAAGAGGCCGAGTTCGCGTCACTTCCGGTTTAGGTGGGAAAAGTTCGCGAAGGCTGTTGGGAAATGTAGTTTCTTAATGTGGCGTAGGCGTTTAATGGCTGTCTTTATGGAGGTTGTTTTCTGTCACTTATTGTCTTATTCTTGCAGAATTACTTTTCATAGATCACCTGAGCTAAGAAGGGCAAACTGTTATGAAATTCATAAAGGTTAACAAAATCATTAGGATTAAGAGGGAAGCAGGATTTAGCCACCTGTTCACTGACAGAGTTAACCCCTTTCACACTGCTGTTGTGCCCCATTTTTTTTTTTGTGTGCATTTAGGGTCTATTCACATGTACAGTATTCTGCGCAGATTTGATGCGCAGGATTTCAAGCGGTGTTCAGTTTACATTGAAATCTGCAGCAGAAAATCCTGCACATCAAATCTGTGCAGAATACTGTACGTGTGAATAGACCCTTAATGGTCGTTCTCGTGACATGGCACAACGTGCAGCAACGGGTCCCTATGGCTCCCATTTACTAATATGGAATAGCTGGAGAAAAAGACGGCGCAAGCAGTATTTTTTCTCCCGCTATTCTCCCCGGCTCCCCTGGCGCGCGTCACACTGCCATATCATAACGGCAGTGTGAAAGGAGCCTTAGAGTAGGTTCACACTGCCGAATCCCTGCTTGATTATATTTTGGGCCAAAGATTCTGAGTCTGAAATTCTTTAGCGCTAGGACCACGTGGATTTGTGCCGTCACCATTTGCGCCGTAAACATGTTCATTCTTTCAGCGTGCAAATTTCTGCTGCTGAATTTTCCGTTGCTGAAATTCTGCAGTGTGAATAGGTCAGTGGGAGACCCTTTCACATCAATGCTATATTAGTGCAGCGGACTCTCCGAGAAGATGTGAATTCAGCGCAGGGATTCCGTAGTGAGTAAATACCCTTTTAGGGTATGTTCACATTGTTAGGTGCTGAAAAGGGATGAACTTGGTTGACTCTGTTAAGTCTATTAAAGTCGATGCAAGATTCTATTTGTTTCCCATAGCAACCTATCACAGCTCAGCTTTTATTTTACCAGAGCAATATGAGAAATTAAATCTTAACTGTGATTGGCTGTTATGGGAAACAACATTTTTTACCATAAGGTCTAGATACTATAGAAATTTCCAGGGCTCAAGTCCTGCATTAACGCGCAGGAACTGAGGGGGTATTCATCAAAACCAGTGTGGAGGAAGAGTGGTGCAGTTGCCCATAGCAACCAATCAGATTTTTTCTTTCATTTTTAACAAGTCATTTGAAAAATGAAAGAAGCAATCTGATTGGTTGCTATGGGCAACTGGGCAACCTTTACTCTGCACAGGTATTGATAAATATCCCATTGAGTTCCTGCACTTTTTTCACAGTAGGAACACTGTTCCCATTAGCAGGAGTTCTGCAGGACCAGCTCTTGAGTGGAAATCTTGGGTGAGTTCCTGCCCTTTTTTTTCCTAGGACTTGACCCCCGGAAATTTCACGCTTGGGGCAGCCTTGCATTGATCTCAATGGGGAAGATTTATGAAAACCTGTGTAGAGGAAAAGTTGACCAGTTGCCCATAGCAACCAATCAGATCACTTCTTTCATTTTTCACAAGTCTTCCTGAAAATGAAAGAAGCAAGCTGATTGGTTGCTATGGGCAACTGGGTAAGTTTTCCTCTGCACAATGTACATTAGAAATCTTCTGCAGACATTAAGCACCAATTCTGGACCATTGTGGAAATTCCTTGCTGAATTTCTGTAGTGTAAGACAACTTGATAAATCTCCCCCAATGAACCTGCTGCCAGTACACCGCAGATTTTGCCAGCAAACCCTTTTTGACAGGTTGCCAACATATTCATTTAATAGACTGATGAAATTCCATGTGAATACAGCTTTACTCAAAATTAGAAGTGGAGCAACACAGTCTAATACTGTTGCAAATTGCTGACCAAAATACTGCAAGTGAAAATGACTTTAGGCTCTTTTAACACCAAGTCTGTGGTGTATGGTTATTTACGAATATCTCTAAGGTAAATGACACAGAAAGCTGCGGTGAGTGGTGTTTTTTTTATTTTATGGAGCCTGTGGTATGGGGGCCCAATACTAAATGGGGCACTGTGAGAGACTTAATACTATATGGGGAAGTACTGGGGCCTAATACTATATGGGGAGAACTGTGATGGCCTAAGACTATAGGGGGCATAGTGATGGAGCCTAATACTATATGGGGAGAACTGTGATGGCCTAAGACTATATGGGGCATAGTGATGGAGCCTAATACTATATGGGTGCACTGTGGGGGTCATAATACTGTATAAGGGCACTGAAAGTAAACCTACTACTATATGAAGGCACTGTTAGGGGGCCTTATCATGTATGGGGACACTTTGAGGGGCCTAAAACTATATGGGGGCACTGTAAGGGGGTCAGATTACTATATAAGGGCACAGAGGGGCCTAACTGCTATATGGGGGCACAGAGGGACCTAACTGCTGTATAAGGGCACAGACAAGTCTAATAGTATATTGAGAACTCAAATAGGCACTGTTACACACTGCGCTCCGGCCGCAAGCACCATCAGGGAACGCAGTGTCCCTGACCACCGGCGGGGCCGGGATTCGCATTGCGGGGCGCGCCCGCATGCAAATCCATGCCCGTCACTCCCGGCACGCGCGTCCCCGTCCCTTAGGGCGTGCGCGCACCAGAGCTTTGAAATTTAAAGGGCCAGAACTCCCATAATTAGTAAACTTACCTGACAGCACATTATAAGTTGTTGCACCTCCCACACACCCCTGCCAGATCTTCAGTGCTTATTGCCTAAGAGAAAGTGTTCCCAATGCCTGTTTTCCCTACCCGTGTTTCCTGACCTTCCTGCTATGTTTTTTGACTCCGAACCTTTGCCGTCTGCCTAGACCTTCTGCTAAGTTGACTACGCCTCTGCCTCATCCTCTGGTACCTCGCCTTGCCCAGTTGCCTGTGTGGTCGAGCCTTGTCGGGGGTAGCGACCTGGGTGTCGCCTGCCGCAGCAAATCCATCCTGCTTTGTGGTGGGCTCTGGTGAAGACCAGCGGCACCTTAGACTCCGCTCCCCGATACGGTCTGAGTCATCAGCCATACAGGTAGAGGATCCATATCCAGTTTCGTGACAGCCCGCATTCAGGTGCACTTTAACTGTGTGAAGCAATATAGATGGGGAGTTTGCTGGAGCAAAGAGCTAAAAATGTTTGTCTGGCAGATTCTGCAGAGACCAGTGTTTGCCGGGAGAAGTCTTCATGATAGCACAGGACAGCTTGTGAAGAAAAGGAAAAGAGAATGACTAATCGGAGAAGATGCCTCCTGTGAGTCACTGAATATAGCTGTAATAACTTATGCGGTCTGCAGAATGCTCGCGTACAGCTGGTATCTACCTTTAAATGGTCACTATATGTGGGATTATTAATCTTCGTATGGTAGATTTTATTTTGTAACAGTATTCAGCTGCTACCTAATCTGGGGAATCTATGCCACCAAACGTGGGGAAACTATGCTACCTAATGTGGGGAAACTATGCTACCTAATGTGGGAAAACTATGCTACCTAATGTGGAGAAACTGCAGCCTACGTAATGCTTCCTGCTTCCCCCCCCCCCCCTACCGACAGTAGCACCCTCGTCATTCACCAGCAACACCCCCCCCCCAGCAATAGCACCCCCATCATGGTGGATGATGGGGGTGCTACTGCCCGGAGGATGATCCTGCCGATGGATGATGGGGGTGCTACTGCCGGGGGAGTAAAATTGTCGCAAATTTATGTGCAATCTCGTAATTTTTTTCGCTACCTCATACTAGCCCTGACTGACAACACTTTGAAACTTGCATCTAAACTATTTATGAAGAATGTGTGCCATGGTGATAAATTTGGCACAGGTTCACATGACATATGACTGGCAAAACAGTGTGAGAAATCACTTCAAATACACAAACAATAATAAATTCCCCTTATAAATGTTGAATTTGCAGGATCCAAAAGTGCAGCAGTCCATGCTTTGAATCCCACCAAATAAACAGATATGGGGGACATGGACCGTACATAGTCACTATTTGAATGTGTTTAATCTATTAAACTCAATAGACCCACTGCCAGTGTGGCATGCTATACATTGGCGTACCAACATATTTCTACAATGTACTAATGAAACACGATTTGTATCCTGCCTTATAAATACTGGGGGAAAAATAAAAACAGTTTGATCCATGTTTTTGCCTGGTATTCTCTCAAAAAGCGGCACATGTAATTTACACCAATGTTAATACATTTTCCACTTAAGGACACAGGGTTTTTCCGTTTTTTTTCTTAATTTTTTTCGAGGTTTTTCCTCCTTACCTTTAAAAAAATCATAACTCTTTCAGTTTTGCACCTAAAAATCCATATGATGGCTTATTTTTTGCGCCACCAATTCTACTTTGTAATGACATCAGTCATTTTACCCCAAAATTTATGGCGTAACGGAAAAAAAATCATTGTACGACAAAATTGAAGAAAAAACAAAATTTTGTAAATTTTGGGGGCTTCCGTTTCTACGCAGTACATTTTTCAGTAGGTCCATACAATTCAAATTCAAACCCTGATTATATAGGTTTGAGTTTTGGTAGGTTTGAAAAAATCATAACTACATGCAGGAAAATTTATATGTTTAAAATTGTCATCGTCTGACCCCTATAACTTTTGTATTTTTCCGTGTACAGGGCGGTATGGGGGGTAATTTTTTGCACCGCGATCTGAAGTTTTTAGCGGTACCATTTTTGTATTGATTGGACTTTTTAATCGCTTTTTATTCATTTTTTCATTATACAGGGTGGGCCATTTATATATGGATACACCTTAATAAAATGGGAATGGTTGGTGATATTAACTTCCTGTTTGTGGCACATTAGTATACGTGAGGGGGGAAACTTTTCAAGATGGGTGGTGACCATGGTGGCCATTTTGAAGTCGGCCATTTTGAATCCAACTTTGCTATTTTTCAATAGGAAAAGGGTCATGTGACACATCAAACTTATTGGGAATTTCACAAGAAAAACAATGATGTGTTTGGTTTTAGCATAACTTTATTCTTTCATGAGTTATTTACAAGTTTCTGACCACTTATAAAATGTGTTCAATGTGCTGCCCATTGTGTTGTGTTGTCAATGCAACCCTCTTCTCCCACTCTTCACACACTGATAGCAACACCTCAGGAGAAATGCTAGCACAGGCTTCCAGTATCCATAGTTTCAGGTGCTGCACATCTCGTATCTTCACAGCATAGACAACTGCCTTCAGATGACCCCAAAGATAAAAGTCTAAGGGGGTCAGATCGGGAGACCTTGGGGGCCATTCAACTGGATATGTGAAATTGCTACATGATGATGTGTTTCCCTCTTTATGCACTGAAGCTGGCACGTTCCCTGAGTTTTTCCAGCAACATGGTGCACCACCCCTTTATGGGTGTCAGGTCAGAGCATTCCTAGATGAACAGTTTCCTGGAAAGTGGATTGGTCGTCGTGGGCCAGTTGAATGGCCCCCAAGGTCTCCCGATCTGACCCCCTTAGACTTTTATCTTTGGGGTCATCTGAAGGCAATTGTCTATGCTGTGAAGATACGAGATGTGCAGCACCTGAAACTACGGATACTGGAAGCCTGTGCTAGCATTTCTCCTGCGGTGTTGCTATCAGTGTGTGAAGAGTGGGAGAAGAGGGTTGCATTGACAATCCAACACAATGGACAGCACATTGAACACATTTTATAAGTGGTCAGAAACTTGTAAATAACTCATGAAAGAATAAAGTTGCGTTAAAACCAAGCACATCATTGTTTTTCTTGTGAAATTCCCAATAAGTTTGATGTGTCACATGACCCTTTTCCTATTGAAAAAACAAAAGTTGGATTCAAAATGGCCGCCATGGTCACCACCCATCTTGAAAAGTTTCCCCCCTCACATATACTAATGAGCCACAAACAGGAAGTTAATATCACCAACCATTCCCATTTTATTAAGGTGTTTCCATATAAATGTCCCACCCTGTATAAAAAATGACCAAAAATACGCTATTTAGGACTTTGGAATTTTTTTGCGCATATGCCATTGAACCTGCAGTTTAATTAACAATATATTTTTATAATTCAGACATTTCCGCACACGGTGATACCACATATGTTTATTTTTATTCACACTGTTTTGTATTTTTTTACATCATGGGTTTCAGGGAACAGACTGTAAAGCACCGAATGGTACGATAGGCAGTTCCTGGGTACAGAGTCTCTGATTTCATGTGCCAAGGCATCCAACAGACCCTGTGCAAAGTGGCACTCCTAAAACACATGCAATTATGTTTCCTCCACGTAGGGGCACCAGGGGGCAGTAAAGGGTTCTACACAGATCGCGGGCATGCATGAACGACCTAAGAGAAAGTCCTCTCTTAATGGCCATCCAGGACAAGTCCTTATGTCCATTGGTAAGCATCTTTGAAGATAGGTTGGCCCAGTCTCTGCTGTGGCCGCGGGGAGCCCCGGAATGAGCTCCAACAAGTCCTTAGCTCGGATGAGCTTGAAGATGGTCTTTGCCTTCCACAGGTCAGGCTTCAGTCCCTCCAGCTGATGCTCCCTCACAAACCGGACAACGTCTCCATAGAACCAGGGAGTGTCCCACTTGTCCCAGCCAAGTTGCCTCCAGAGGGGCAAAAGAAACAAGCAAAACATAGACCTGCCCGCTGAGCCATACACATGCAAAGGAGGCCCTCAGCAGAGCGGGGATATCAGGCACTCCCTTCCCATCTTTGCGGGGCTTTTTATACATCACAGTCCGCTTGACTCTGTCCATTTTTCCCCAGATGAAGCGAAACACAGTCTGGTTGATGCCCTTGCAAATGGTGGCATGGGGAAGCATGGTATATTGGAGCACAGGCAAAGCTTCACTCCGCAAGACCTTTGTTTGGTCCTCCATCGAGAGCTTCCTGGAGCTCCACAGTCCGATCTAAGAGTTCATTTTTGCCAGTCGGTCTTGCCCAAACTTAAGGTCCGCTCCTTCCTTCCCAAACCAGACTACCAGGATTTGGATGAAGTCTGGTTTAACAGTAAAGGGGAAGGGGGCGGAAGAAGCCAGGTGCCATTCCCGAAGAGCATAGCTTCCGACTTCCTGCAGTTGACTTTTGCTCCCGAAGCTTTGCCAAAGTCCTCGCAGGTCTGGACGAGTGCAGTCACCGTATGCTGGTCAGCGCAGAAGACGGTCATGTCGTCCATATAGAGCGAGCACTTGACCTCGTAGCGATCTGGTGCGGTGATCCCTCTGATCTCTCCATTCTGCCGGATAGACTCAACGAAGAGCTCTATAACACAAACAAAAAGAGGTGAAAGAGGGCAGCCTTGTCTGACTCCTGGAAGAATAGGGAAGGGGTCAGTCTTCCAGCCGTTCACCAATACCATGCTGCAAATATCAAAGTACATGACGTTAGCAAAGGAGCAAAACATCTTCCCCAGACCCAGCTTGCGCAAAGCCCTGCCCATGAAAGTATGGGAGACACGGTCAAATGCCTTCTCCTGATCCAGACCGACCAGGGCGGCGCAGCCTCGATGGTCCTTGATGTAATAGACCGGGTCTCTCATAAGGGCAAGGCTATCGGCAATCCTGTGACCGGGGATGCCGCAGGTCTGGTCCGGATGGACGATGTTCCCGATGGCAGATTTCAGCCTATTGGCTAGCACCTTGGTGAGGATCTTGTAGTCGACGTTCAGGAGAGAGATGGGACGCCAGTTTTTCAGGTCACATCTCTCCCCTGTTACGCCGAGCGCTCCGGGTCCCTGCTCCTCCCAGGAGCGCTCGCGGCGTTCTCCTCTCTGCACTGACACTGCCGGCGGGGATGCGATTCGCATAGCGGGACGCGCCCGCTCGCGAATCGCATCCCAAGCTACTTACCTGTCCCGGTCCCCGGCTGTCACGTCCTGGCACGCGCGGCTCCGCTCTCTAGGGCGCGCGCGTGCCAGCTCTCTAAGGTTTAAAGGGCCAGTACACCACTGATTGGTGCCTGGCCCAATCAGTGTAATTAGCTTCCACCTGCTCCACGCCTTTATAACCTCACTTCCCCTTCCCTGCATTGACGGATCTTGTTGCCTTGTGCCAGTGAAAGCGTTTTGTGTATGTCCCAAGCCTGTGTTCCAGACCTTCTGCTGTTGCCCCTGACTACGACCCTTGCTGCCTGCCCTGACCTTCTGCTACGTCCGACCTTGCTCTTGCCTTGTCCTTCTGTACCGCGCCTGTCTCAGCAGTCAGAGAGGTTGAGCCGTTGCCGGTGGATACGACCTGGTTGCTACCGCCGCAGCAAGACCATCCCGCTTTGCGGTGGGCTCTGGTGAATACCAGTAGCAACTTAGAACCGGTACACCGCTACGGTCCACGCCAATCCCTCTCTGACACAGAGGATCCACCTCCAGCCTGCCGAATCCTGACAGTAGATCCGGCCATGGATCCCGCTGAGGTGTCGCTGCCAAGTCTCGCTGACCTATCCACGTGGTCGCCCAGCAATCCCAACAGATCGCCCAACAAGGACAGCAGCTCTCGCAGTTGACCGCCATGCTACAGCAACTTCTGCCACAGCTACAGCAGCAACCATCCGCTTGTCCCTGCCGGACAAATTTGATGGGGACTCTAGACTCTGCCGTGGTTTCCTGTCTCAATGTTCCCTACATTTGGAGATGTTGTCGGACCAATTTCCTACAGAACGGTCTAAGGTGGCTTTCGTAGTTAGTCTTCTGTCTGGAAAGGCCTTGTCTTGGGCCACACGGCTCTGGGACTGCAATGATCCTGCCACAGCCACTGTCCAGTCCTTCTTCGCTGAAGTCCGTAGTGTCTTCGAGGAGCCAGCCCGGGCCTCCTCTGCCAAGACTGCTTTGCTGAACGTAGTCCAAGGCACTTCTTCCGTAGGCGAATACGCCATCCAGTTTCGTACCCTCGCCTCAGAGCTAGCCTGGAACAATGAGGCCCTCTGCACGACCTTCAAGAAAGGCTTATCCAGCAACATCAAAGATGTACTGGCTGCACGAGAAATTCCAGCTAACCTGTCTGAACTTATCCTTTTGGCTACCCGCATCGACAAGCGTTTTTCTGAAAGACACCAGGAGCTCCGCCAGGAAAAGGACCTTGATCTCTGGGCACCTCTCTCCCAGTATCCTTTGCAATCTGCCCCTGTGCCTCCAGCCGAGGAGGCTATGCAAGTGGATCGGTCTCGCCTGACCCATGAAGAGAGGTCTCGTCGCAGAGATAAAAACTTATGCCTGTACTGCGCTAGTACCGAAGATTTCCTAGTGGACTGCCCTATTCGTCCTCCGCGTCTGGGAAACGCACGCACGCACCCTGTTCACATGGGAGTGGCGTCCCTTGGTGTGACTTCTGCTTCTTCACGTCTCACTGTGCCTGTGCGGATTTCTCCTTCTGCCAACTCCTCCTTCTCAGCTGTGGCCTTCTTGGACTCTGGTTCTGCTCGAAATTTTATTTCGGCCTCTTTTGTTAATAGGTTCAGCATCCCAGTAACCACCGGGGAGATCAAAAATTGGGGTTCCTCTTGTCACAAACGATGCCTCACATCTGCTCCCACTTGTCTAACTCCTGAGGTTCCACCCTTACTGGCCCCTCCCAAGGCTTACCAGGATATTTTCGGCAAAAAGCAAGCTGAGATTTTGCCTCCTCATAGCCCCCTTCCTGGTAACACTCTGCTCCGTGACAAGCTTCACCCTCTGCCCCCCCCTCCCCATTCCCACTTCTTTTGGATTGCCTGCCGCTGATGAAGCTACCCAGGACTTCTCTTTCTTCCGGAAGGAAACTCAAGAGTCGCTCCCAATGTTCTCGTCTTGTTTGAAGGGACAAGCAGACAAAAAGAGGGGGAGACCTAAGGGGGGGGGGGGTACTGTTACTGTTACGCCGAGCGCTCCGGGTCCCTGCTCCTCCCCGGAGCGCTTGCGGCTTTCTCCTCTCTGCAGCGCCCCGGTCAGACCCGCTGACCGGGAGCGCTGCACTGACACTGCCGGCGGGGATGCGATTCGCAAAGCGGGACGCGCCCGCTTGCGAATCGCATCCCAAGCTACTTACCTGTCCCGGTCCCCGGCTGTCACGTCCTGGCGCGTGTGCGGCTCCGCTCTATAGGGCGCGTGCGCGCCAGCTCTCTAAGATTTAAAGGGCCAGTGCACCACTGATTGGTGCCTGGCCCAATCAGTGTAATTAGCTTCCACCTGCTCCACGCCTTTATAACCTCACTCCCCCTTCCCTGCATTGCCGGATCTTGTTGCCTTGTGCCAGTGAAAGCGTTTTGTGTATGTCCCAAGCCTGTGTTCCAGACCTTCTGCTGTTGACTACGACCCTTGCTGCCTGCCCTGACCTTCTGCTACGTCCGACCTTGCTCTTGCCTTGTTCTTCTGTACCGCGCCTGTCTCAGCAGTCAGAGAGGTTGAGCCGTTACCGGTGGATACGACCTGGTTGCTACCGCCGCAGCAAGACCATTCCGCTTTGCGGCGGGCTCTGGTGAATACCAGTAGCAACTTAGAACCGGTCCACCGGTCGGTCCACGCCAATCCCTCTCTGACACAGAGGATCCACCTCCAGCCTGCCGAATCCTGACATCCCCCTTCTACTTATACAAGATCGTGATCATCCCTTGCCTCAATGACGGAGGCATTCTGCCCCCCCCCCCTCCTCGTACACCTCCAACAGGACCCCATCGCTACATAGAGCTTGGCCGGGAGACCGTAACTGCCGGGCTTAAAGGATTTAGCGGCAGAGATCAGCTACCCCACCATCAAGGGAATGTCCATAGCCACGGCACCTGCAGGATCAACAATGTTAGTGATACCTGACAGGAACCTCTTGGCGGGTTTGGGGTCTGATGACTTACGGGCATAGAGATTGCTGTAGAGGTCAGAGATGACCCCCATCACCTCCTCCTTGCCCCTTCTCATGTGTTCGGTCTCATCTCGTAGTTCAGTCAGGGGCGTGTGGCCAGCGTGGAGCTTCCTGATAAAGAAAGAGTTACATTTCTCACCCTTTTCCAGGTTCTCCTCCTTGGAACGAAAGACGATTCACTTGGATTCCTCCTCAAAGTGCCTTTTAAAGCTATTTTTGGTCTCCTCCAGCTCCTCACTGACATCCCAGCCGCACTGGAGCAGGTCTTGCAGTGACCGAAAATTTGCGCTGCAGCCTCCTGAAGTCCCACTTCTTTTCACACGCCTGTCGTTTGCCTTTTGCCTGAAAGAGACAACGAAACTCGACTTTAACATATTCCCACCAATCGCTAGTACAGTTAAACAGACATTTATCTTTACGCCATACAAGGTACACATCCCTAAGTTCCTCCATGACCTCCCTCTGCACCCACAGGGCACAATTCAACTTCCAGAAGCCTGGGCCAGGATTGAAACCATGGCCCAGAGTCCCCCAAAATCGAATTGCCCTGTGGTCAGAGAAGAAGCAGGGGACCATAGAGTACGAAACCTTTTGAACTGCTCTTCGAAGTGAAGATGAAGTCTGTCCGAGAACGGGGAGAGCCATCAGGGCGGCTCCACGTATAGTTTAAGGAGCCGTTCCTGATGGACCCAAGAATGTCCTGCAAGGATGCCCCTGTCACCATCGCGATAAGCAACTTCAAAGTCACGTCAAGGTTGCCGGATGTGCCAGGACTGCACCCGTCCACCTCAATGGGGCAGTTGAAGTCAACACCCAACACTATTGCCCCAGTGGTGGCAAGCTGAGCACACAGGGTCTGGAGAACCTCAAGACAGACATTCTTCTCAGGGGAGGCATACACATTGATGAGCCGCACGGGCTCACCTGCCCAGAAACAGTCTGCGACAAGAAGTCTGCCACAGACGAGCTCCTGGACGGAATCAAGTGCAAAGTGTCCTCCCCTGATCAGGATGGCTACCACCGCAGACCTACAGTCACCCCCACCAGACCAGCAGGAAGGGCCGTGAGACCACTGCCTTGCCAGATGGTTGTGAGACCTAGAAGAGGACAAAGCACATACCTGAAGCATGTAAACATCACACTTCTGAGAGTCTAAGAAAGTAAGCACAGTCTGAAATCTTAACCTATCTCTAATACTCCTCACATTAATGCTAAAGATGTTAAGATCAGCCATGGGAATGCAAAAGAGAAGTTAGTTCAGATGCTAGTTACCACTCCGGTCAGATAGATCCTCTTCTCTTGTGCCTGTCAGCTCCTGCTGCCCCTCATAGCACCCTTCCAAGAATACGTCAGAGACCAGATTGGCCGGTGTGTCGCCTTCTTACCCTCCTTGGTCTGTATGGCCTTCTGTGCCGCTGGCTCCAGAGCTGGGGCTGGCTTTGGTTCTTTCGCTGCCACAGATACCCATGTTATCTGCCTCTGGGGGCAGTCCTTGTAGCTGTGGGCCGCCAGTCTGCAGAAGATGCAAGTCTTGCTCTTCGGGCAGTTCTTCGTCATGAGACCTGTCACTCCGCAAAACCTGCAGGCATCATCTTTACAGTCTTTACTCTCGTGGCCCTTCTTGCCACATCTCCTGCAGGTCTGCGGCATGTCCGGGTAGAAAATAAGTCCTGTAGAGTTGCCCAAGTAGAATGTCGGTGGCAGGTGTTGTAGTCCGTCTGGAGAGGAAGGGTCCTTGTTGAGTCTGTTGACCACGAACCACTTGCAGGTCCAGAATCCGAGTGGGCTCCTTCACCACGGTGCAGAAGTGCCTCAGGAACATTGAGATGTCCTTGCCGGGGGGGGGGGGGGGGGGGGGTGGGTTCCGCATTGAGACTGTCACCTGCCTCTCCTCTCTTTGGACAGGGCAGTTGCCCACAAAGCGAGAGAAAGGGGATTTGGGACTGGCCGCTTTCACCACCTCCCAGTATCTTCTACAGGTGTTGATGATGGCGAAGGTAATGTAGAAGATCCCGGACATAAATGTTGCAATGCCGAGGGTGTCCACTGAGGGGAAGCCCTGCACCACAAGCATCTTCTTGCAGAACACGTCGTGGGACATGTCCAGCACCCTTCCATCCACTGGCTTGAGATTCTTCGAAGGTCTTCGTCGGCTTATTCCGGAGCTGGAGTCTTCAAGATCTTCTCCTTCTTCCGATGTTCCGAGGCAGTTCCAGAAGAAGATCTTCAGGTGGTATGCTCTAGAGAATTGCGGTTCTAATAAGAACCATAAATACTGCAATCATACTATGCTAAATCTCTACCACACGCTGGGAGTCCTTCAGATCTTGGTGATCATGGTATCTCCCCTGCCAGGTAAGTATCAATACCTTTTCTATTTTTTTTTACTTTAAGAGCCAAGGCAAATGCTCTCTATCACCCAAAATGCAAGAAAAAGTGCAAACGTGTCACACTAAAAAAAAGTGTACAAAGGATGCGCTCCAACAGGAGAGAGGCCCCACAACAAACCTACCCTTCACCTTCAGGCCAAAAGGCACCTGCAAGGATCCAGGTTCGATGGGCCACAAATGCACCTGGCTTCAACCTAGACGTTAACCAGGGTATCAGCCAAGAAGCCATATACTGATGGCATCTCGACCGAAGCCAAGATGCCCAGGGGTTGCAGGGAGGTGAGGAACCATATGGCCACACACACCACCCCTAGATTGCCAGGAGGGACACCCATAAGGGCTACTGCATCCTGACAAATGCTGTGTACAAACAAACAGGTAAAAGTGGCGCAGTGACAAACAAAAAAACAAAAAAAGTGGATGAGTGCAGATATACTGCCCGGGCATCCAGTCGTATCTATAAAAATTTATACCAAGCGTGAGTGCCAAAAGTGAAGAGTGTGTTGTGCAGTGCGTTCACTCAGTGATTTATAACACTCAGTGAGTTTCAGCACCTCAGGGTCACCACTCCCTGAGACACAAAAGTACCTCGGCTCTAGACCCTCCCAGCCTCATGGCGGGCCACCTCTTGATAAAGCTACTTATTTAGCGAAACATGTCGAGGGGGGCAGAGTAGGAGCTTTTTTAAATACAGAGTGCTGAGCCGGAATATAGAAATAAGTGTGACCTGCAGGCACACCTAAACTGTGTAACAAATTACACTGTTGTCGGAGAATATCTACAACAGATCATTGTACACTAAAAGAATCAGGGGCTTTCAGCACTCTAATTTTAATATAGGGTGCAGTGATGTAAATTAAATAAAGCTTATGGGAATATTTTAAAAAAACAAGTATATGGGAAATTAGGGTACTTTTGGATTACCTCTAGGGGAATCTATAGGAAAATGATTCTTCAGAACCAGCCCTGGAACGCCCTGGTACACCTGTCCCCTCCATGCAGCACCCCTCCTCACCAGTCCCACACCAGTACATAAGGAGTACATGGGCCCGATTGTCAAAGGGGGTGCGTCAGTAAAAAACCCTGGAATACACGCCTAATTTGCATAATAAGAAAAAGGCTTTTAGTTTAGCACCAGAAATAACTAAGGACATTTATAAATATATGCCTGGAACCATGATGTCCTAGCCATGGGCTTATACATATATTGTTCTGCTGACAGGTCCGCTGCATGTATACATTAAAAAACAGGAAAAAGGTGCCCTGATATATACTGCAACATACCTGCAAAAGCGTATACTGGCCCAGATTTATCAAACTGTGTAAGAGAAAAAGTGGAGTAATTTTTCCACAACAACCACAGCTCAGCTTTCACTTTACCAGAGCTCGGTAACTGAGCTGTGATTGGTTGCTTTGGGAAAATCACTCCACTTTTTCTCTCACACAGTTTGATAAATCTGGGCCACTATGTTTAACCCCTTAAGGACTCATTTTGGCCTTAAGGACTCAGACAATTAAATTTTTACGTTTTCATTTTTTCCTCCTCGCCTTCTAAAAATCATAACTCTTTTATATTTTCATCCACAGACTAGTATGAGGGCTTGTTTTTTGCGCGACCAGTTGTCCTTTGTAATGACATAACTCATTATATCATAAAATGTATGGCGCAACCAAAAAACACTATTTTTGTGGGGAAATTTAAAAGAAAAACGCAATTTTGCTAATTTTGGAAGGTTTCGTTTTCACGCCGTACAATTTACGGTAAAAATGACATGTGTTCTTTATTCTGAGGGTCAATACGATTAAAATGATACCCATTATTACATAATATTTGCATATAAAAAACTTTGAATACATTTTTTATAATTTTTTTTTATAAAATGTATTAAAAAAGTAGCAATTTTGGACTTTTTTTTTTTTTTACGTTCATGCCGTTCACCGTACGGGATCATTAACATTTTATTTTAATAATTCGAACATTTACGCATGCGGCGATACCAAATATGTCTATTAAATTTATTTTTTACGCTTTTTTGGGGTGAAATAGGAAAAAACGGACGTTTTACTTTTTTATTGGGGGAGGGGATTTTTCCCTTTTTTTTACTTTAACTTTTAAATTTTTTAACATTTTTTTTTTACACTTGAATAGTCCCCATAGGGGACTATTCATAGCAATACCATGATCGCTAATACTGATCTGTTCTATGCATAGGACATAGAACAGATCAGTATTATCGGTCATCTTCTGCTCTGGTCTGCTCGATCTCAGACCAGAGCAGGAGACGCCGGGAGCCGGAAGGAGGAAGGTGAGGGGACCTCCGTGCGGCGTTCTGAATGATCAGATCTCCGCAGCAGCGCTGCGGGCGATCCGATCATTCATTGAAATCGCGTACTGCCGCAAATGCCAGGATCTGTATTGATCCCGGCATCTGAGGGGTTAATGACGGACGCCCGCGAGATCGCGGGCGTCGGCCATTGCCGGCGGGTCCCTAGCTGCCATCAGCCGCGCATGACACGGGCATCGCTCCGATGCCCGCGGTTATGCACAGGACGTAAATGTACGTCCTGGTGCGTTAAGTACCACTGCACCAGGACGTACATTTACGTCCTGCGTCCTTAAGGGGTTAAAAACACCAATCATGGTTAGGATTGGAGTACTCTCAGTCTATTTACAATATTTCTGTGGGCATACCATGGGAAATGTCAGAACACCTTCTTTGCCTTCTTTCCACTATATGTATTTGTGTTGCATGACATTTTGCTAATGTGAATATTTCCTTAATTGTACTGGCCACCTCTAACCCAATTGTAACTCTGTTAATTTTTTTTTTTTTTTACATTTGTGTGTGTGATGGGGTATGGGGAGGGGGGGGGGGCATTTATTAGATTGTAAGCCTTAGCAGTCAAATCACCCATTGTCTCACATGGAAATAAGCTTTATGCATAAAACAAAGAAGTGGAAAAGGGATCCATTTGTTAAAGGGATTGCTCACAAAAAAGCCCTGCTCAGCATTCTTATTCTGACAATGAGCTGACCAAAAGGGTCCTGGTGCTGGGCCACTGAGCATTCATGTCGCTGCAAGAATTGAGTCCTATGCAACGCTTTACAGGGCACAGTGTTCATATTACACTCTGGCCAAAAGGGGTACTGGCTTGGGAAAGATGCCCCTATTACCTCAGCATCCCCCAACAGGACTTGAGGAAATAATAATGTCAAATAATGAAAGGTTAAGTCACTTTAAAATAAGCAAAATGTTCAAATTTATCAATTTTATCGTACATTTTCATCATTAGAGCTGTATCTTGTGTTAATCAGGGTCGGCGTTAAGGGGGGGGGGGCACCTGGGCAGTTGCCCAGGGCCCCCATCCAAAAGAGGGCCCCTGGACATATTTCACTTATTGGATGTACGTCGAGCTCTCCTAACCTCCCTGCAGCAGACAGTCAATTCAAGATCTTCAGAAGCTCTTTATGTTCAATACGGGGATCAAAACAGAGGTAAAAGGGCAAGTAAAGCCACCTTATCTAGCTGGATCAAGGATCTGATCAAGTTTTGTTACAGTCTGGAAGGTCTCTAGTCTCCCATCGTGCTCCTAGCTCACTCTACAAGATCTACAGCTGCCTCATGGGCCGAGCGGTGCTACATGCCTCTTGGAAATTTGCAAAGCAGTCACATGGTCATCAGCTTCCAAATTTGTCCGGCATTACAGATTAGACATCTTGGAGGCTGAGGGATCGGCTTTGGCAGAGGAGTGCTACAAGGAGCCGTTAATCATTGATCCTCCCCTTTATTTTCTCATGCTGCATTGCTTGTCCCTTTGTTGTGCTGCCTGAGGACGATCAGGAAGTAAAAAATGTTCCTTTTTGGTGAAATTTTCATTTCCTGGGGACCGAAGGCAGCACAAATATCCCTCCCAATAAAAAATTATTGCTGCAATCAATACGCGTGGGTGTGGTCTTAGCTATCCTTTATAGGCTTCCTAGCAGTGCATGGGTTATTTACTAATTTAGTCTTTTGTTTTACTGCTAGGTTAACCACCTTCTATTGGGTCAAGTAGGAACTCTTAACCCTTTTTTGGGCTGCCTTCGGACTCCAGGAAATGAAAATTTCACCAAAAATGTAAATTTTATACATCCACTATCTTTTAATCAACTGAAAAGACTCTAAGTTTTTTTTTTTTTTTTTTTTTATTCCAGCCCCTCAAACATGCTTTACTAAGAATGGTGTTTAGTTTTCTTTGTGGCTTTTAATTCCCTATAATTTTTTTCCACTATATTTACTAAGGTCTCCCTACATTTTGCTTTTTTTTTACACATGCTCTGATCTGTAGGGTTTTCCTCAGCTCAAATCCACTACATTTTTAGTGGAAACCTTAGTAAATTTGTTGTTTTTTTTGTGAAAATGTTGGGGACACGCCCCCTTTTCGTCAGCCACGCCCCTATTCCGGGTTTTCTCAGTAAAATAGAGAGTTAGTCAGTCAGGTTTTTTTCAATTCTGGCACACATTCTGTTGTACACAGAATTTCTGGTGCAATGCGCCAGAATCTGGTGCACAACCCGACAAAATATGTCGGGTTTGCAATAGTAAATCAGGGCCGATGTCTTGCACCAATTTGGGTTCCCTGGTTTCTTTAAAACTCATAACTGCCTCAACCACTTTAATTACTGTAGCTGATCCTGATCCTCAACAAGAAACAAGGGTTTGCCTGCCATATTGTTCATGTTCCATGTATCGGGGCCAGAAATAATAATGATGGGTTGCAAAGACTGAGGGGCAGGTAGTAATGCCTTTAATGTGGCTTCAATTTCTTTCCTCAACATCTTAACAGACGTTAAAAACAAGGGGACCGCTGTTGTAATTATGTTGCCTATAACAATAAGGTTTGTTGTAATCTGTATTTACATTAGCTTTTCATATGCTACATTGGTCTTTTTTTTGTCGCTTTCTTGGGGACCTCATAAGTTCAGTACCCCCTTCAGTAAGCTTGGCTGGCCAGCTCACTTAATTGGAGACAGAACAGCAGGAAAAGATCTCCTTATACCTGCTGCCCTGCAGAAATGTGGTAGACCAGACATCTGACGTCACGTGCGGCCTCAGCATCACTCCCCTGCTCCTAGCTGCTGCCTCACTTTAGGGACTCCATGAGCTGGAACTTCGGCTCCAATATAGCGCAACCACGTGGAAGCTGCCAGGATCCTCTCTGCAGCACTCGACATCAGCCAAATCATCTACTGGCTGCTTCCATCTTTCCTCAATCAGGTATGCCGGACAAAAGAACTGTGGCTGCCACCAGAACTCCAGGCAGGCTGCAGTAGCAGCAAAGTACAGGAAGCATGAAGGGGGCATAGCAGGAAATTTAGAGGTTATCCTGCCACATGTACAGCTTCCTAGACCAGGGGTTCTCAACCAGGGGTACATGTACCCTTAGTGGTATGTCAAGGGTTATGGGGGGGAGGGGATACCGCAATTAGCTGACAAATACTGGCCATGCATTGGGGGATTGGAGCGGATATTGGACGCCGCAGTAGCTCACTATATTGTACCAAGGCCGGAGATGCGGCCACTTTACGTCAGCTGCAGTGGCTGCTGGGCCTGACATGTGACGTCCCTGACATTGCGTAGAAGGACATCACCCATCAGTGCGACCCTCCAACTCCTGCCGAATGGGATAAACACAGGCCTGGTAAGCATATTACACTAAGTGTAACACTGCAGTATGGGAGGTTGTTATTATATGTATCTCATCTGTTGGCCCAGGGGGATCAGAGGTGGGAATAATAGCACAAGGGGATTAAGATGGAGGGGGGACAATGGCAAAAGGGGATCAGAGTGAGGGGGGGGAATTATGACATAAGGGGATTAATATGGAGGGGGAATAATGGCACAAGGGGATTAAGTAACCCATTAGTATCGCATTAGAAAGGTAAGCACACGCCATTAGGAAATTAAGTACTTTATGACTTATTTTGTCCACGAGTACCCCTCGCGCAAGGGGTACCCGCAGACATACCCTTTGGGGGTACAGTCACGAAGGTTGAGAACCACTTGAGGGCCCTTCCTTTTGTACCATAGGTTTTCTTTCCTTAGGGGAGGAGTTCAGCTCTCCGGTGGTGCAGTCATGATGTTGAAAAACAGCGAGAGAATTCTAGTAGGATGAGAAACTAAACCCTTAAAATGGTGTCATTTTGAAAACAAGGCAATCTTTGTAAATTTGGGCCAGTGTTGTGAATTGTGTTTTTCTGTTCAATCCCATAGGTGCAGAAAAACAATGCAAGCTGTTACGGGATCAGACATCTGCAGCACCTCATAGACTTTACTGACTTATAATGGTGTCCAATGGGTTCTGTTTTGATGAGAAGAGTAATACAGCACTGTCAAGGAATCTGTGATGGATGCCCCTGTGTGAACAGAGCCAAAATTAACCCCTTAAAGAAAAACTTAAAGTGTGGGGTTTGTTAAAAAGGTTAACAAACCCCACACTAACCAGGAGGTACTGGCTGGTAGTGCGGGGGACCCTGATCAATTTGCTGCCTACCATGCCTGGATATGTCTCGCCATTCAACCGTTAGCATCTCATTTGCATATCCACAAAAAAAGATAACTGGCATGGGCAGGGTTACAAAGCTCCTCATGGCACTATGACGCCAGCGCCACTTGTCCGTCGCACCGCCTGGCTTATGAATATTCATCCCCTCCCTCCTCAGTGGAGTCCAGTACAGAACGGGGAGGAACAGTCGGAGGGAGAGGATGAATATTCATAAGCTGGTCGATGTGGCAGACGAGCACCAGAAGGAGCCTTGTAACCCCGTCCCTGTCAATTAGCAGCACATTTGCATATCCACAAAAAAGGGTCAACAGCCGGATGGATCCAGGAATGGTAGGCAGCAAATTGATAGGCGTCCCCTGCACTACCAGCCAGTACCTCTGGTTAGTGCAGGGGGAGTTTTCTGACAGTTTTCCTTTAAGGACCGGGCCATTTTCCATTTTTGCACTTTCCTTTTTTCCTCCTCACGTTCTAATCATCATAACACTGCTTTCCACCTACAGACCCATATGAGGGCTTTTTTTTGCACCAACAATTTTACTTTGTAATGACATCAATCATTTCACAACAAAATCTACGGCAAAACCAGAAAAAAATATTCGTGGGCAAAATTAAAAAACAAGACTCCATTTGGTAACTTTTGGGGGCTTCCAATTAGGTGCACTTTTTGGTAAAAATAACACCTTATCTTTATTCTTTAGGCCCATACCGTTACAAGAATACACACATTAAATAGGTTTTTTCATTTTACTACCTAAAAAAATTATAACTACTATATTTTTCTGTATATGGGGGATGTATGATGGCAAATTTTTTGCACTGTGATCTGAAGTTTTTAATTGGTACTATTTTTGTTTTGATGGGACTTTTTGTTCGGTTTTCATAAAAAAAAATTTTTTGGGTACACCAAGTGACCAAAAATATACAATTTTGGACTTTGATTTTGGCAAAAGAGAAGTGATTAGAGATGAGCGAACTTACAGTAAATTCGATTCGTCACGAACTTCTCGGCTCGGCAGTTGATTACTTATCCAGCGTAAATTAGTTCAGCCTTCAGGTGCTCCGGTGGGCTGGAAAAGGTGGATACAGTCCTAGGAAAGAGTCTCCTAGGACTGTATCCACCTTTTCCAGCCCACGGGAGCACCTGAAAGCTGAACTAATTTATGCAGGAAAAGTCATCAACTGTCAAGTTTGTGACGAATCGAATTTACTGTAAGTTCGCTCATCTCTAGAAGTGATTCAAACTTTTAATATGGAAGGGGTTAATGGGTATTTTTTTAATAACTTTTATTCAACTTTTTTCCTTCTTTGAGACTATTAGGAGGAATCATTAGATTCCTCATACAGATCAATGTAGTTCCATAGAACTACATTGATTTGTGTGCTCTGCGCTTGATTGATATAGCCTGGCTTGATCAATCTCAGAACCGGGACTAGCAGAAGGAGAGGTAAGCCCTTTGGCTACCTCAGAAGTGGATCGCCCCCCCTCCGATCACCTGTAAGGGACTGTGGTTAGTAAGGCTATCTGGACCACCAGGGAATGGTTGAAAGGTCCCTTTAGACACAGCTATCCGTTTTGACAGCGGCGATCTAAAGGGTTAATAGCTGGCCGTGGTGATCGCAGCATGACTGCTATTAACGGCAGCCCCCAGCTAAAGGAATCAGCTGAGGCCCGGCAGGTATGGCGTGGGCTCTAGTCAGGAGCCTGCGCCATAAACTGCTTGCCGTCTCAGGACAAACCTGCTTGTCCTTCGACGGCAACCGATTAAAATGGTCATGGCAGAACTAAGTAATATTGTGACCGTTTATTTAAATCCATCACGCTACACCCATAACTAAGAACTACAAAAACGAACAATGACAATACAAATGCTGTGATAACCATGTACCAGTCAGTCAATACCAATTTTATTTGGGAAAATATACAGATCGCAAGGGATACCTGGAACATTACTTGCAGGCATTTTTGTGTTTTCCAAGAAATACATATTTAGTAGTAAAAGTGAGTAAAAAAATTTCTTCTTGCAGTCACAGTGATTTCAGCCACCTTAAACCAAAATTACCCCCCCCAGCAAAGCCATAGAACCTCTATCAGAAAGAAAAAAAAAAAAAATAATCACAATAACGCAAGTAGTTCAAGCTCATGTCCCTTTCTCATGAAAGTTTTATCCCATCTCTTGAGCTGGATGGACTCGGTGTATAACACCAACATTCAGTGGTAGGAATCTTAAATAAGTTGGGTCCATTGTAGGCAATAGAGTGTCACACAATTCTTCAGATGAAGTCACATGTTGCCTTCTCTGTAACAAGTACAACCCTGCTAGGAAATGAACATAAGCGAAAGTTTGTTACACAATATAAAAATATAGGTTTTCTCCACTGTGCGAAAGTTGGATGGATGTCTGCTGCAGAAATAAAACTAATGATCAGAGAGTCGGCCCACCATGACTTTTCTACACCAGTGTTTCCCAAATGGCAAGTCTCCAGCTGTTGCAAAACTACAACTCCCAGCACGCCCAGACAGCCTTCGGCTGTCCGGGCATGCTGGGAGTTGTAGTTTTGCAACAGCTGGAGACTCGCCATTTGGGAAATACTACTCTACACAGATTGTAGCATTAAACAAAGAAAAAAAATACTACGTAATATCTCTGTTCAAAAGGGACAAAACACAAAGATATGCTGAGACCTTGAAGGCCAATTGTCAAAAAGACCAAAAATAAGGACATTGAAATCCATCACCTAACAGTATCACACCTTTACAAGAACAGTCAGATGATCCTTCTAGATCAGGAGCATTGTATGTATCTGTACAGCTAGTGGGTACAATAACCCCTAAAGTCAGTCTTATTAGGGCACCTAATAGGTTATTTTTTGCAATGGCACACTCTTTAAGAAGGGTACTCCGCTGCTCGGCATTTGGAACAAAATGTTCCGAATGTTTAGAGCCGGCGCTGGCAGCTCATGACATCACACCCCGCCCCCGCAATGTAAGTCTATGGGATTGGGCGTGACAGCCTTCACGTCCCCTCCCATAGACTTGCATTGAGGGGGCAGTGTGTGACATCATGAGGGGTGGGGCTATGGCATCACGAGCTCCCGGCACCGGCCCTAAGCGTTCGGAACATTTTGTTCCAAACGCTGAGCAGCGGAGTACCCCTTTAAAGGGGGCGATTCTGGGACTTATCCCCTATCCTGGGGATAAGTTCTAAGTGTAATAGCAGGGGTCAGACACCACCCTGGGATCTCCAGAGCAGGGCCCGGCACACTCTCCATGCAAGCACTGGAATACCTCTTTAAAATAAAAACTAAAACCTATGGAGCTAAGATATTAACAGTTCGTTTTTACAAGGGTTAAAGTGGAACTCTAGGATAGGCTTTATTTGTAAAGGGGTATTCCATCACACCCCCTCCCATAGACATGAATGGAGCGGGTGTGGCATGACGTCACTTCTCCAGTCCCAGAAACAAAGATTTCCGAGACTGGAGACGCAGCCCTGCATAGAATGCGGGGGCTGCACGGAGATCGCGGGGGTCCCAGGGGCGGTCAGACATCTTAACCCCTATCTTTTGGATAGGGGTTAAGATGTATTTGGCCAGAATACCCCTTTAAAGCAACATTCCCATTCTGCCCATTATAAACAAATATTTGCCTACATCCCGCTGCACTCCTCTTCACGATTCCCTGTGGTCAATATGTCCCATTCCCACTCAGCCAGTCACTGGCTGAGGTGGGACATCTCTGCGGACAGCAGCGTGACTTAAAGACCTCAGGGAACCAAGAAGAGGAGCGCAGTAAGACAACAGAGGCACCGGGTGAGCGGCGGGATGCAAGTAGATGTTTATTTATAATGGGTAGAATAAGAATGTTTTGTAAAAAAAAAAAAAAAATTTAAAAAAATTTGATTGTTTGTTTTATATATATATATATATATATATATATATATATATAACAAACACTAACAGTACTCCTTTATGTTGGCATAGACAAGAAAACATTGCATTAAGTTTATTCAATTAGTTCACTAAAAACGTAGCTATGATGTGCTTTAGATATGGCTGAAAGGGGTAGTCAGGATATTCTATTACTTTTGTGCCAGGAGAAAAACAAAAAGGGAATTGTCCAGTCCCTACAGTCACAGCTTCCTGTTCTCTGATCCAATACATAAGAAATGCCTAACAGGCCAATCAGTGGGCATCTTTTAGGTGTCAAGAGCAGTTAAAGAAGTTAAAAATATTTCTCTGGAATACCCCTTTAAAAAGGCTTTGATGGGTCACATGTGATCAGATATCTGCGCATTAGTAAGCATGATCGCACAAGGACCATACCAGACTAAAACTGGCCAATTGGGGAAATAAAAAGCTAAAAATTAAAAATAACAAGCCAATAAACACTGCGAGCTTGCACCAAGTTGTGAATGTTTACCCAAATTTGGACGATCATTTTGTACACTTGAATTTTAAGCGAAAAAAGAAAAGCTCTAGCCCGACATTCCTTTTTGGCAAAGCATATAGCATCTGTTCGGCCATTGTGAGTGGTCATTGGCATGTACATTTTTAAACCCTGTTCTGCTGAAGTGGCCTAAATTGCTTATTTATGCTCCTTATACCTTTTGTCATTCATTTTTGGCCTAGAAAACTTTTAATGTTTATGACATATTTATGAACCAATAAGTGGTAGTAGACCAATTCCAGACTACAAAATGAATGAATATATGGCATGGTTGCACAAAAAAAATTAAATAAACGCTTGCAAAGCTCAGATACAAATAAAGTGTAACCACAAAATCAGCTGCGTACAAGTAAAAGTTCACTGAAAGAGTCATTATGGCTAAACAAGAGTTAACAGGGTTACTGGCTCGGATTTAATTCCCTTTAATTACATCAAAAAATAAAATAAAATAAAGTCCAGTTCAAATGCTTTGGGGGCAGAAGTGTTATTGATAGAAAAAAACAAAACTATATTCTGCTAAGTGCTTTAATGTTCACCAAGCTTATTAAAAAAGTGGACATTTATCTACATATAACAGGATAGGGTTTAAGTGGAAGGAACAGGGTAAGTAACATATGCTGCGCTCATGGCAGTCTGCAAATCTTGCAGATACACAAGTGCAAAGTAGTACGGTGTAGGTACTAAGCTATTCCTCATAGCAGTGTTCCAAACATGTGGCCCTCCTGCTGTTGCTAAACATGGCATGACATGGGATGAGCCACAGGTAGGGAAACACTGACTTAGGGTAGGGTCACACGTAACAGATCCGCAGCGTATTTTACGCTGCAGATCTGCCGGTGACCCGACCCATCGTGTGCCTCCAGCTGTAGCCACCCACCCCCCCTGCCTGCTCACAGCTGCAGTCAACAGCTCAGAGCAGCCACACCGTGCCTGCGAGTCGCTGCGTGCAAGCACCGTGTACTCAGACATCTCGGCTGCTCCGCAATGTCCCAGTACACTGCGAGTGCACTCGACGACTCACAGGCCCGTGTGTGGCTGCTCTGAGCAATGGATAGCTGCTTAGAACAGGCCAGGAGGCGGGGCAGTGGCAACAGCTGGAGGCACACTATGGATCGGGTCACCGTCTGATCTGCAGCATAAAATACCCTACCCTTATAGTAAGAAAGGTTTCTACAATAGACTGAAGGAAGACCGTACAGAATGCCAACACTGAATCAGCTGTGTCCTGGGTGGCAGGATAAATGCATTACATTTTAAGCTTCTCTAGCTTTGGGACTGCCAATTGTTAGGAAAAAAAAAATTATAAGTAGAAGGAACTTCTCAAAAACCATTGCTTTGCAATATTAACACAACATATTTCCAAAGTCCTCCAGAACTAGTGCACAGTTCGCTCATCGTAACCTACTTACTGGTGAATTGAACAGTCAGTTTTAGCATTGCCTGTCCAGAAATGGCATGAAATTCACACAAGAGGAAAAAGGAAGAAATGGAGAGTTCTGTAAAGCAGTAACAGAGCCGCCTGAGAGCGGAGAGAAAGATTCTGGAGACTTAGTGGCGGCAGTGGTATCATTGATAAAGGATGACTTGCTCCAATCCTAAAAAAACAACATTTATTTAGAAAGAGGGCCTTACGACTGGTTTTATGCCTGATTTTATTGTTTGTTTTTATATATATTTTTTGGTTAAGTAGTCTGATGTAAATTCCAAGAAGACTTTTCCCTCAATGTCCATGTTTTGTAAAGAGGGCGGGGGAGGCCTGAATCCATTCATGAGATCACCCAGCAGAAGCTTTTGTTTTCCAATATTTCTTGGGAAGAGGGGAAAGAGGCAAAAAGTAACGCAAACACTAAAAAACAAACTGGCAGGTCGAAGTCAAACCCCTCCATGAGGTCCTCACTCTGTGCCTTCATTATCCTCAGCAGTGGCCTGTTCCGCAGTCTTTGAAGCCTGGAAATGGAAACATTTTATTTTTAGCACATAGAGTTAGGGTTACACACAAACAATGCTAGTAATAAAAAGGAAAAGGAAACCTTGAGGCCGAACTCACACAAGCATAATATTATGGCAGCACTTTTGTGCACTTATTAGGGTCACAAGTTCCAGCCAGAATTTTGGTCCAATGACGGCATCCTAAGTGAGCTATAGTATGTTATCGGCTCGGATGACAAGACTCTCGGTCAGGCTAGGATGTACATGAACTCTTATGCCCATACAGCTTTAAACTATGCCCCCTTATCAATTAACCTAAGTGGCTATCACATGGTGGATTATAAGCTGTTAGGCACATCAGCACCCCAGGAATAGAGTCCCCCATTCTAAAGAACAGTGGAGTCACCGCTGATAATGTTTTAGCCTATTAGGCTAGGGTCACAAGGTCGTTCTCTCCAGTCCCGATAGTCTCCTGTTATTGCTGATAAACGGACCATACTAAAACTGATGCAACAGGAGGCCATTTGTCTGTTATTTTAAGGCTGGGTTCACACTACGTTTTTGCAATACAGTTCCCATATACGTTTTCAATTTGTATGGAACCGTATTGAAAACCGTACACATTGACTCTCCATTGTAAACCGTTTGCCAAACGATGCATTCGGTTGTGTCCGTTTTGCATCTTGTACGGTTTTGTCTTTTTTTCCCGTACACAAAACTGTAGCCTACCACAATTTTTGTTTTTTGGTCCGGGTGAAAAACCATATTGAAACCCTAAGTTTATTTTTATTTTTTTTAAACATGGGAGTCCATGGGAACTGTACAGAACCGTATGTGCGTATGGTTCCATCCGGTTTGACTTTGCACATGCGCAGTGCACACCGAAAGTTATAAATTTTTTTTTTTTTTAAAGCAAATGCAACCAGAAATCATTTTTTGATACAGTTTAGTCCGGTTTTGAGGAATCAGTTTTTCATCAAAAACCTTATACGGGAACTGTATTGCAAAAACGTGGTGTAAACCCAGCCTAACAAACTATTTAAAAAAATAAAAAAAACGACATGTGGCATCCTGTTGCATCCATTTATATCCTTTGCCTATTTGTGTTAGTTTTTTTTGCTCACATCTCTTCTGAGCATGCTCAGAAGTAATTACTGATCAAAAAACTGATTGGAAAAAACTGATCCAAACGAATGACACTGAAGTCTATGGAAAACGGATAAGCCTTTAATGTTAAATTTATTGTGTCCGTTTGTACCTGTTTGCTTTCTATTCGTTTTTTTTTTTTTTTTTTTTTTTTGACAGAAAAAAAAATACTGCATGCACAGTGTTTTCTCCAGCAAAAAATAAATAAATAAACTGGACAGAAAGCAAACGGGTGACAAAGGACTATAAAAAAAAAAAAAATTTAAAAATCCCACTGACATCAATAGGATCCTTTTACAGCCATTTGCAGAAATATCAAATGGATTGCAGAACCGTCATGAATTAACGGGTACAGACGGCCATGTGAACGAGCCCATAGCTAGTTAATATGCTATTATATAAGCACTAAAGCAAGTACAGTGACCCCCCCCGACCCACGATGGCCCCGACATATGATCATTTCAACATGCGATGGCCTCTCCGAGGCCATCGCATGTTGAAGGCAGCATCAACATACGATGCTTTTGTATGTCGGGACCAGACTGCTTCAGCTGCCATCGGATAGCAGTTTACGGTGCCCCATGTGGTCCGGTGACGATCACTTACATGTCCCCAGCACTCCGGACTGTCCTCTTCAGGATCCCCTGCATCGCCGGCGCTCTCTGTCATCGTCATCACGTCGACGCGCACCCCGTCCCGTCATCCAATAGTAGCGGCGTGCGTAGTGACGAGATGACGGCGACGTGAGAGCGATGATCCCGGGCAGCAGAGACGCTCCGTAGCGGCGGGGACACCCCGCGGACTAGGCCACAGCGATTGAGGGCGACATCCAGGGAAGCGGTGACTGGTCCGGAGCGGTGGGGACAGGTGAGTACAGCTACCTATACTTTACATTGCAACATATGATTGTTTCAACAAACGATGGTCCATTTGGAACGGATCGTCATCGTATGTTGAGGGACCACTGTAGTTCTGTTAGCAACCCTTTAGGGTATGTTCACAAGTAGCAGATTTTCTGCAAATTATTTTGAATACATAGATTTGTTTTAACGTGCCAAATATGTGACAAAAGTTTTGATTGTTGGGATCCATGTAATTAATCCATCCCCTTTATGATGATCAGGTTAGCTCTGCTCCCTGAGCACTGCGTCTTCCCGCTCAACATGAACTCAGACTTCCTATACATGTCTTAAAAGCGTTACTGTAGTTAAACAACTTTTGACATGTCAATCAGTTTCCCCGGTTTATAACTCGCAGCGGATCTAAGCAGTGAGACAACAACTTTTGACACGTCTGATTAACATGTAAAAATTGTTTTTAATGGCCATAACGTTTTAACTGAAAAGGAGTGACATCGCTTAGCTGACCCATCCCCCCCCCCCCTGTATTTTTAGCGACTGGTGGCACTAACTGATCAGAACCTGTTAAAAGGGGTTATCCAGGAAACAAAAATTGTTTTTTTTTATATATCAACTGGCTCCGAAAAGTTAAACAGATTTGTAAATTACTTCAATTAACAAATCTTAATCCTTTCAGTACTTATGAGCTGCTGAAGTTGAGTTGTTCTTTTCTGTCTAACTGCTCTCTGATGACACCTGTCTCAGGAACTGTCCAGAGTAGAAGAAAATCCCCATAGCAAACCTCTTCTACTCTGTGCAGTTCCCGAGACAAGCAGAGAGCACTGTTGCCAGACAGAACACAACAACTCAACTTCAGCAGCTGATAATTATTGAAAGGATTAAGATTTTTTTTTTAATAGAAGTAAATTTACAAATCTGTTTAACTTTCTGGAGCCAGTTAATATAAAAAAATAATTTTTTTTCCTGGAATACCCCTTTAAGTCCCTATTTGTAAAAAAATAAAAAATAAAATGTGGTATCAAATGAAGCAGTTACCTTCTTTTTCTTCTTCTTCTGGGTCTTCCGACTGGCTGAACTTTGCAGTAGTGCCTGAATAAACATAAAAAGAAGTCTACAGTTACAGGGAGCATACATACCTAGTACACAGAAAAACTGCACAAGATACTATATTTTAGAAGCTTGACAACTTCTGGATGGACATGTATATTAAAAAGTGAGAGCTCTCCAATAAAAAGAACATATTACTCATAAACTACTACAGTAATTTAAATACAGTATATTAAACACTGGATTAGTGTTTCCCAACCAGGGTGCCTCCAGCTGTTGCAAAACTACAACTCCCAGCATGCCCGGACAGCCAAAGGCTGTCCGGGCATGCTGGGAGTTGTAGTTTTGCAACAGCTGGAGGCACCATGATTGGGAAACACTGCCCTGGATAGTGAAGAGGCCAAAACATATATTCCTACTGCACCACTAAAGCAGCACAGTTGACAGGCAAAACACTCAAAGAAAAATGGACTCACCTTCAGTTCTGTATCTTGAACCTCAAGTTCAGATTTATACAAATCTGGATCAAAGGGGCCACTAGTTATCCTCATGGGGCCATTGGGCATCAGGAGTACTGTGAACTTGAATTGTGCAACATACTCTCCTGAAAATAGGCAAGAATACAGACTTGAATGCATTGTCAAGGAAAGGGGAAAAAATAAATAAATATTCCAAACCGCCAAAAATATGTTTGAGACACGTAAAGAGAGTCCCAATTAGATGCTTATGCGTATATAAAAACATAATTCTGATTACAATCCTCACCTTCCTTTTCATAAAGTACATTGAAAGGCTGGAGAAGCTCATGTTTGGCGCATTCCACTACACCCATTCTAGCCTTTTTCTCATCTTCAAAGGCCCTACACAAAATAAACAAAAAGATATCATTATGTGGTCGTTCATTTCACTGAGCAAGACTGGGGATTGGCAAAACGTTACTACCATATACAGTGGTCCCTCAAGTTACAATATTAATTGGTTCTGAGACGACCATTGTATGTTGAAACCATTGTATGGAAACCTGGTAATTGGTTCTAAAGGCATCAAAATGTCATCCAAAAATAGGAAAAAGTAAGAATTAAAGAAAAATAATTAGATAACTAATACAGATAAAGCAAATCCTTACATATAAAAGTAATAAAGATCTGCTGGGAGCTGTAAGTCTATGTCAATGTTTCCCAACCAGGGTGCCTCCAGCTGTTGCAAAACTACAACTCCCAGCATGCCCGGACAGCCTTTGGCTGGGCGTTGTAGTTTTGCAACAGCTGGGGGCACCCTGCTTGGGAAACACTGTCTATGTAGAGGACAGGAGCTTCTTCAGGGTCCTGTACAGAACACGCAATGTCCTAAAAAAGTAACATGGAGCCGCCCTCACCTGGTGTCCAAAAGGAGCAGCTAATCCTGGAACAGGTAAAGAGTACAGAACATGTAATACCTCTCTGTACTGTAGGGGGCGCTACCAGACACCAGTCAGTGCATACACTTCAGTAATACAAGGGTTTTACCAGTGAAATGTCCATTCTGATTGGTCAGTTCTTCCGGCCACTGACACGTTTCACAGATCTGGACTGTCCGTATGTCGAGTCTGGTTTCAACTTACACTGGTCCAGAAAAGACCATTGTATGTTGAAACTATTGTATGTTGAGGCCATTGTAAGTTGAGGGATCACTGTAGTTTTATAGCTGGATGCAAATACCACATGTACAAAAAAACTAGCGCTTTAAGCAAATGCAAAGAGAACATAGAACCATCATACCTGAGAGTAAATGGCATAGCACCAAAACGTCTCTCAACTTCACTGAAAAAGGCACGGGAGGTTTTCATTTTCAGACCATACTGCTTTGTTGGGTCCCTTTTGTAGATTGTTGTCCTCTGGCCAGCATCCCTTGCCTAATTCCAACAGCACCCAAAAACAACAGAATTAGGCCCCTTTCACACTACAGGTATTATCCTGTAAAAACCTCCATTATTGCTCCTGGCAAAAAGTCCTGAAAACGGCCGTCAAAAAATCCCATTCATGTCAATGTGATTTTCTGAACATCCTATTGCACCAGCTATGTCCGTTTTTACTAATGTCCGTTATTTTTGGTCTGGTAAAAATAATGGTGAAAAAACGGCTGTTAAAATTTAACATTGAAGTCTATTGGAAATGGATGTTTAAAAAAATAAAAAAAAAATAAACACAAAACAAAAAACATCCGTCATCAGTTATTGTCTGTTTTTTTAACATCCGTTTTGTACTGAGCATGCTTAGTACAGATTTACAAAAAAAATAAAATAAAAAAAGGTTAAAAACCTGATTAAAAAAACAGATGTAACAGGTAATAACTAATTGATAACAGATGAACGACATCACGTTTAAAAAAAAAATAAAAAAAACAGATTGTCATCAGTTATCATCTGTTATTAACAGTTATTGCATCCGTTTTTTTTTTCCCATCCGTTTTTTGTAAAATAACGGCAGTAAAAAAGCAGGATGATACTTTAAGGGTGCGTTCACACGTCGGAATTCTCGCGGATGAATTCCGCGAGCGGAATTTCCGCCTGGCGGCCGCCACCGGAGGTACTTTGGCGCTAGGGCCGCGGGGGCACTGAGCCGTCACCATTGACTGCTATGCAGTGCTCGCGGAATCCGCGCAAAGAATGAACATGTTCTTTCTTTGCGCGGAACACTTTCAGCGGCGGAAATGTCTGCCGCTGAAATTCCGCAGTGTGAACGGATCTCGCGGAAACCCGTTCACACTAATGTTAACGTTCACACCGCGGAATTCCGCCTGGAAATTCCGTAGTGTGAACGGGGCCGAAGTGTGAAAGGGGTCTTAGATAATAAATAAAAAAAAAGCCCCTACAAATAAACCACAGTAAGGAAACGCTGCACTCACCTTGCCTTCTCCAGTGCTGATAAGAACATCAACTGCATAAACCTCATGAACCTCAAATTCTGCCTTTTCATGGTCCTTCCTTTACAAAAAAAAAATAAAAAATAATAAAAAATCCCCATGATGGTCGAGCAGGCCTCCATTTAAAAAGGCAAGATGCCGCTGTATCCTACCATTATGTAAACTTTATAGGAATAAAAGCAAGTGACAAGTCTCCTGTGCCAGTATACGATTACTGCAGAGACAAATCTGAACAATCTCGCTTTCCACTAGTATATAGGGCTCTTGATTTTATGAAAATGTCCCGAGGACAGGCAATTAATCGTATTAGTCCTGAAAGGAACAGGGTTATTCAGTGCTTTCTAGAAATCATTCATAACATGGTGCTGGGGCAGCAGGGGTATAAGAGGAAAAAACAAAAAATAAAACTATACTTGGCCAAGGTGCCCCCCCCCCCGATCCTTAGCTCTTCTTCCTGCTACTGAGAATAGGACTTGTTGCAGGAACTGCCCGCTCAGCCATTCACTGGCCAAGGTGAGACAACAAGCCCTGATTCGGAAGCAGAAAGAAGGATTCCTCAGATCACTACCTCTAGGCTCAGGTGGTAACTGGTTTTAAGTATCTGGGCATTTATATTACTCCCTCTCTGCATGATTTTGTTCCTCGTAACCTAACCCCTCTACTGGATAGGAGCTCCCAAAAGGTGGCGGTCTGGTGTAAACTTCTGATTTCGGTGGTTGGCCGGAGACAGAAGACTAGGGGAACGGATGAAACTGAATGGGAGCTGTGGGGAGCCAGTAGAGTACCGTGGATAAGTATGTGCTTCCCCCCCCCCCCCCCCCAGCACCATGTATTTATAATATCCAGTTTAATATACTGTGGATATGGGATAAGTGTTTCTGCAGGATGGGAGGGGGGGGGGGGGGGTCCCATTTCAGCCAGTGATGGACTGAGCGGACAGTCACTGCAGAGACCATTTCGTCCCAGACAGAGGTGGCCCGAGCACTCTGCAGTAAGAGACTGGCCCTGTTCTTAAGTTTGCAGGGGTGGGGGTGGGGTTCGTGCAGTCAGACACCGCCCCCCCCCCCCCCCTTAAGATCAGACGTGGATACGTTTTTAATAACTGGACAACCCCTAAGTCTTCAGGTTATGGTTATAGGTTTCCTAACCTGCTCTCAGTGGTATGGCAATATGACAAAAAAAATTGCCCTTAATCAACAGGTTGCATTAAGTCTAAACAGTTACAATGTCTGCATGTCTAGGGTAAACAAAAGAAAAAACAATATATATATATATATATATATATATATATATATATATATATATTTGTGCCATGCCCTATAAAACAGAGGAAACATACTTTTGCTGGTCAGTGGGGTTCTGAATAATAGTCTTCTCTCCATCAATGACATGCTGCTTCAACTGATGAGAAAGCATCCCTAAATGGAAGGAAAAAAAATGGAGTTTGTTTAAAGGGTTTTATTCAGACCCTTTTTTATTTTTTTGTTTTACTTTTATTACCTCCCCTAGATCTGTATAGCACAGTGGTCTCAAACTGTGGCCCTCCAGATGTTGCAAAACTTCAACTCCCAGCATGCCCGGACAGCCAACGGCTGTCCGGGCATGCTGGGAGTTGAAGTTTTGCAACATCTGGAGGGCCACAGTTTGAGCCCACTGGTATAGCGCCTTTGCTTTGATGTTGCCAGGGCTTTCTGTGGGTTGGATTACAGCTTCCTTTTTAGACATTGCCTCTTACAGCTGCCTGCATACCCTTCTTTTACAAGGTGTTAAGTCTGTAATTCCTTCCTTACACACAATAGATCTGCTACTGGCAAAGTGGACAGTTATGTGCTGCCCAGCATGTCAAACACAATCCTTTTAGAGAGGGAGGCAGAGCCAGAAAACTAAACATGTAACAAAATGCTCACCCTAGAGCGCAAAAAATATATAATAATAAATAAAATTATAACTAAAGCTTACAATGTGTCAAAGCTGACTACTATTTTAACCAGCATTTTCTGAAATTTAGCCATTTTGGTAGTTCTAAACAAACCTAAAAACACTGGGAAATATAAATAGCATCTACCTTCAATGGGTGCACAGTTAAACGACGGACAAATCTTGTTCCATGCTTCAGTCACCTGCGTGTTCTAAAAGGTAAAACACGTGGAATCATTAGACTAAAAGTAGTAATAAAATGACCTTTTTTATACAAACGCATGAGGCAGGTTTACAGAACTTCTGCATGCTGCAGTTTTTCTTTTACACATTCAGTGCACGTATTCAGCCCTGATATTTATAAAGTGACTGCCCACCAGACACTTGGAAGTGGCTGAGAATCTTTAAAGGGGTACTCCCCCCCCCCCCCCCAATCCCCCTCCTCCCTTAGACATCTTATCCCCTATCCTTTGGATAACATGTCTGATCGCAGGAGTCCCGCCACTGGGGACCCCCGCGATCTCCCTGCAGCACCCAGTGTACGTTTAGAGTGGCGGGTGCAGCACCGGACGCTTGAGACATCACGGCAGCGCCCCCTCAATGCAATTCTATGGGAGGCAGTCACGCCCCCTTCCATAGACTTACATTGAGGGGGCATGGCCGTGACATCACGATCCTCCGCCCCGCATCGCCAGTCATCCAGCACAGAGCGAAGTTCATTTCGAGCACCGGATGTCTGGTGTGCTGCAGCAGAGTCCTTTGGATAGGGTAGAAGATGTCTAAGGGCAGAGCACCCCTTTAATGATTTTGCTATGTTTACAGTTTCTGTTGGGGGGGGGGGGGGGGGGGGGGGGGCTACTAATTGTTCAACCCATCAAAAACAAACAAACCCAAGGTGAGCACTAGAGATGAGCGAACTTACAGTAAATATGATTCTTCACAAACTTCTCGGCTCGGCAGTTGATGGCTTATCCTGCATAAATTAGTTCAGCTTTCAGGAGTTCTGGTGGGCTGGAAAAGATGGATACAGTCCTAGGAAAGAGTCTCCTAGGACTGTATCCACCTTTTCCAGCCCACCGGAGCACCTGAAAGCTGAACTAATTTATGCAGGATAAGTAATCAACTGCCGAGCCGAGAAGTTCGTGACTAATCGAATTTACTGTAAGTTCGGTCATCTCTAGTGAGCACTGTCTCGTTAGTGATACATAATAAATGTAACTACTGTTCTCACCTGGTTTCCAGGCTTTACAAGACGGAGAGCTGCCTCTGCACAAAGGTGTGCGGCCTTGATAACATCAGCTTTACGGCCAGTGATCGGTGAATCCTAAGATGTAAAAAAAAAAAAATTAATTATATATTTTACTGTATTTAACTTATTACTATAAAGTCAGCCAACATATTTTACCAATATAAAATCGATAAGATGGGAAATTACCCATTTGATTTAAGTGATCACAAATAACTAGGATATATCATCCATATGATCAATGGAAGAGAGACTTCTGGAAACCCCAGACCCCCACTGGAAAAGGGATGAAGCAATACAAATGAATCCTTCTCTACAGAGTTGTGTCCTGATCATCCACTGTGCAGGGAACTGCAGCCAGCGCCATAAAGGATTGGGAGTTTTTTAGTATTTTGCTTAAGAATACAATTGAGAATCTTTATTCCATTATAAAATGACACATTGCGGCACAATAATCAAAACTATCTTTGTTCCCCATAGGTACTAATCACAGCACAGAGCAGTAAATGAAATGAAAGCAGTGCCGTGATTGGTTGTTATGGGCAACAAGGCCAGCCTCGCTCAACAAATTCGATTTACTTTCAACTTCTAAAAGGTGTGCATGACAGAACTGGTCATCAGGGTCCTAATAGATAAAATAGTGATCATACTTCTGCCACCGGCCCAGAAAACGCCTGCATACAGGACATGGGAAAAATGTACGTGCAACAAGCCTTAAACCCAAATACTTTTAGGAGGGGACCCATTGGAAAACTTCAAATTTAACGGTGAACGTGAATAATAAAAGAAGATTGGTCTTACCTTGGACACACCAACAACAAAGCTGTGTGCAACATTAGCAATGAAACCATCTACGTGGACTCCTAGGTCTCTGTAACACAATAATGAACAGCAATAAAGAGATTGGCCAGTATAGAAAACCCGTTGTCATATACCCAATGATGGTTTTAAGTTGAAGAGCGTTGTCCAGCAAAAGAAAACCTATACATGGCTTCAAAAAGTATAATAAAGCAATCTACTAATAGCCATACCCCTCTCCCTTATAGCAGTGACATCACACTCCCTGAAAAACACAGCTCCTGCCCTCTCTGCTCCCCCTCCTGTGTGCTCAGGAGAGCCATCAATGTGAATAGGGGAGCTCCTATTTCTACTCATTAGATTTTAAGGCAGCAGGTAACAGCAGTGGGCATGTTCTGAGAGGAACTACTGTGACAGAAGGGCTTCCTCCTGCCTTAAAATCTAATGAGCAGTAATATTAGCTCCCTCTCCACATCAATGGTCTTTTGCTGAGCAGACAGGAGTGGAGGGGGTGCAGGGACGGGAGCTCCATTTTCAGAGATGGTGACGTGATGTCACAAGGATGACAGCAAAATTAATATGGAGAGATCTGTGCAATATTGTTAATTGTTGTGATTTCTCTGTTTATTAAAAACACCGCTGTTTCTCCTTGGCATTGTCAGCTACTCGAAGATATTGTTCTTTGTATATGCTTTTTTTTTTTTTTTTTCAATGACTTAATAGATTACTTTCATTTTTCAGAGGACTTTTCAAAAATGAAAGAAGCGATCTGATTGGTTGCTATGGGCAACTCAGCAACTTTTTTACTGGACAGGTTTTAATAGGTCTCCCCAGTAGTAACTACTTGTTTCCCCAATATAATGCTGGTGCACATTATCTTTATTCCTCTGGGAACATTTCAACTGCTGTGGAAGTGATATCCTATCAGAAGTGATGTTCGGTCTCATTTACACCACATTTTCGTGTCTACGTCAACAACCTGTCAAAACAAAATGCAGTCATATAGCCTGATGTGCCCATAGACCGTGTTAGAGTTCCACACAAATTAAGAAAACGTTTGGGAAATGGACCAAACATACTATTTGGACCACTAAAGTCTATGGGCGCATCAGCATCCCGTTTTGACAGGTAACTGATTTATAGCCTAATGTAAACATCAAAATGTGTATGAATTCGGCTTTGCACTCAGCACAATGAATGCACATGGCCGTATGATATTACTTCACTATGGATGAACGGAAGTAGGGATCAACCGATAGCGATTTTTTAGGGCCGATACCGATAATATGTGAACTTTGAGGCCGATAACTTATACCAGAATATCGGTACAAGTTATCAGCTATCAGCTATTTCCAAACCCAATGACAGGTCAAACGTTTTCTGTAAGTCTTCACAAGGTTTTCACACACTGTTGCTGGTATTTTGGCCCATTTCTCCATGCAGATCCCCTCTAGAGCAGTGATGTCTTGAGGCTGTTGGGCAACACGGACTTTCAACTCCCTCCAAAGGTTTTCTATGGGGTTGAGATCTGGAGACTGGCAAGGCCACTCCAGGACCTTGAAATGCTTCTTACGAAGCCACTCCTTCATTGCCCTTTCTGATGGAAGAAGCAGCCCCATGCATTCTGTTTCCTCCAAATATGACAAGTTGAGTTTTTACCAAAAATTTCTACTTTGGTTTCATCTGACCATATGACATTCTCCCAATACTCTTCTGGATCATCCAAATGCTCTCTAGCAAACTTCAGATGGACCCGGACATATAATTGCTTAAGCAGGGGGCACACGTCTGGTACCGCATGATTTGAGTCCCTGGCAGTGTAGTGCTACTGATGGTAGCCTTTGTTACTTTGGTCCCATCTCTCTGCAGGTCATTCACTAGGTCCCCCCATGTGGTTCTGGGATTTTTGCTCCCCCGTTCTTGTGACCATTTTGACACCACGGGGTGAGATCTTGATTGATTTCTTCACACCAAGCTGCTTAACTATTGCAGATTCTGTCTTCCCAGCCTGGTGCAGGTCTACAATTTTTGTTTCTGGTGTCCTTCAACGGCTCTTTGGTCTTGGCCATAGTGGAGTTTGGAGTGTGACTGAGGTTGTGGACAGGTGTCTTTTATACTGATAACAAGAGCCATTAATACAGGTAACGAGTGAAGAAGGACAGAGGAAACTCTCAAAAAAGAAGTTAGAGGTCTGTGGGAGCCAAAAATCTTGCTTGTTTGTAGGTGACCAAATACTTAAAGAGGTATTACAGGCAAAAACTTTTTTTTATATATCAACTGGCTCCGGAAAGTTACCGTATATACTCGAGTATAAGCCGACCCGAGTATAAGCCAAGACACCTAATTTCAACCCAAAATCCCAGGAAAAGTTATTGACTCGAGTATAAGCCTAGGGTGGGAAATACCTCATCCCCCCCTGTCATCATCCAGACCCGTCATTAACATCCTCATCATCATCCCCTTGTCATCATCCCACACATCCCCCCTTCATCATCCCCCTTATCCCACACATCCCCCCTTCATCATCCCCTTGTCATCATCCCACACATCCCCCCTTCATCATCCCCTTGTCATCATCCCACACATCCCCCCTTCATCATCCCCTTATCATCCCGCACATCCCCCCTTCATCATCCCCTTATCATCCCACACATCCCCCCTTCATCATCCCCTTGTAATCATCCCACACCCCCCCTTCATCATCCCCACCCCCCCCCTTCATCATCCTCTTCTCATCATTCGCCCTCAGTGGTCTTCAACCTGCGGACCTCCAGAGGTTTCAAAACTACAACTCCCAGCAAGCCCGGGCAGCCATCGGCTGTCCGGGCTTGCTGGGAGTTGTAGTTTTGAAACCTCCGGAGGTCCGCAGGTTGAAGACCACTGCGGCCTTCAACATCATCCAGCCCCCTCTCACCCCCTTTAGTTCTGAGTACTCACCTCCGCTCGGCGCTGGTCCGGTCCTGCAGGGCTGTCCGGAGAGGAGGTGGTCCGGGCTGCTATCTTCACCGGGGGCGCCTCTTCTCCGCGCTTCCGGCCCGGAATAGAGGCGTTGCCTTGACAACGACGCAGAAGTACGTTGGCAATGAACGCACCTCTGCGTCGTTGTCACGGCAACGTGACTATTCTGAGGCCGGGCCCGAAGCGCTTAGAAGAGGCCTCCCGGTGAAGATAGCAGCCCGGAACCACTATCCCACCGGACCACCTCCTCTACGGACAGTCCTGCAGCACCGGACCAGCGCCGAGCGGAGGTGAGTACTCAGAACTAAAGGGGGTGAGAGGGGGCTGGATGATGTTGAAGGCCGCAGTGGTCTTCAACCTGCGGACCTTCGGAGGTTTCAAAACTACAACTCCCAGCAAGCCCGGACAGCCGATGGCTGCCCGGGCTTGCTGGGAGATGTAGTTTTGAAACCTCTGGAAGTCCGCAGGTTGAAGACCACTGCGGGTGGGGGAGTTCACTCGAGTATAAGCCGAGGGGGGTGTTTTCAGCACGAAAAATCGTGCTGAAAAACTCGGCTTATACTCGAGTATATACGGTAAACAGATTTGTAAATTACTTCCATTAAAAAATCTTAATCCTTCCAAAAGTTATTAGCTTCTGAAGTTTTCTGTCCAACTGCTCACTGATGATGTCACGTCCCAGGAGCTGTGCATGATGGGAGAATATCCCCATAGGAGCTGGACATCTCCCGGGACGTGAGTCATCAGAAAGTAGTTAGACAGAAAACAACAACTCAACTTCAGAAGCTAATAACTATTGAAAGGATTAAGATTTTTTAATAGAAGTAATTTACAAATCTGTTTAACTTTCCGGAGCCAGTTGATATATATAAAAAAAAAGTTTTGGCCTGGAATACCCCTTTAATTTCCATTTTCATAATTTGCAAATAAATTCTATAAAAAATCAGACAATGTGATTTCATGGATTTTCTCATTATGGTATACCTATGATGAAAATTACAGACCTCATCTTTTTTAAGTGGGAGAACTTGCACAATTGGTGGTTGACTAAATACTTTTTTGCCCACTGTATACAGTGGTCCCTCAAGTTACAATATTAATTGGTTCCAGGACGACCATTGTATGTTGAAACCATTGTATGTTGAGACCATATCTCTATGGAAACCTGGTAATTGGTTCTGAAGCCACCAAAATGTCATCCAAAAATAGGAAAAAGTGAGAATTAAAGAAAAATAAGTAAATAACTAATAGAGAAAGCAAATCCTTACGTATAAAAGTAAGAAAGATCTGCTGGGAGCTGTAATCACTGTCTATGTCAGTGTTTCCCAAGGAGGGAGCCTCCAGCTGTTGCAAAACTACAACTCCCAGCATGCCCGGACAGCCTTTGGCTGTCCGGGCATGCTGGGAGTTGTAGTTTTGCAACAGCTGGGGGCACTCTGCTTGGGAAACACTGGTCTATTTAGAGGACAGGAGCTTCTTCAGGTCCTGTACAGTACAGGCAATGTCCTAAAAAAGTTACAGAGTCGCCCCTTACCTGGTGTCCAAAGGAGCAGGTAACCCTGGTACAGGTAAAGTGTACAGAACATGTAATACCTCCTGTACTGTAGGGAGGCGCTACCAGACATCAGTCAGTGCATACGCTTCAGTAATACAGGTGTTTTACCAGTAAATTGCCCATTCCGATTGGTCAGTTCTTCCGGCCATTGACACGTTTCACAGATCTGGACTGTCCGTAACATTTTATGTTGAAACTATTGTAAGTTGAGGCCATTGTAAGTTGAGGGATCACTGGATATGTATTTGTAATAGGTACTTACATCTTAACTACATCCCCCTTTTTCAGGAGGTAATCTTGGTCGCTCTTCAGAGGGGAGAAGTGACACACAGTGTTATTAACCGAGACACTTGTTGGAAACGCGATCCCTGCAATAAAGAAAATAAGAGTGGAATAAAAGGAGATTATTTCCCAACTGCAGTCTCATGTGATTCCAATGCCAAAAAGCAACACGTAGAAATGTAGTGACTGTGGTTATCTGAACAGACCCCATAGACAGTGAAATCCAGAATGAACCATACTGAAAATAGGACCCCATCAGCTGCACACTACAACACTGTGCACTTTTATACACCCCACAGGGAATTTATCATTGGGTAAATCAGTCATGCCTGGGCGTATATATCACGTGTACTGACTAGAGATGAGCGAACTTACAGTAAATTCGATTTGTCACAAACTTCTCCGCTCGGCAGTTGATGACTTTTCCTGCATAAATGAGTTCAGCCTTCAGGTGCTCCGGTGGGCTGGAAAAGGTGGATACAGTCCTAGGAAAGAGTCTCCTAGGACTGTATCCACCTTTTCCAGCCCACGGGAGCGCCTGAAAGCTGAACTAATTTATGCAGGAAAAGTCATCAACTGCCGAGCCGAGAAGTTCGTGACGAATCGAATTTACTGTAAGTTCGCTCATCTCTAATCACGTGTACTGATATTTATCAAAGAGATGCACGTTCTTCATTAATAGCAAAACCTTAGATCAGTGCTTCCAAACCAGGGTGCCTCCAGCTGTTGCAAAACTACAACTCCCAGCATGCCCGGACAGCCGTTGGCCATGCTGGGAGTTGTAGTTTTGCAACAGCTGGAGGAACCCTGGTTGGGAAGAACGGCCTTAGATGTAGACAAGCTTCCAAGTATGGTCTAGGATGGCAGGAGATGGCGCATAACTTTTGCAGCAGTTTTATAAAGTCATACCAATAATAAATTACCCTTTTCCAAAAAAAAAAAAAACAAAAAAAAAAAAACTAACCTTTCTTCATTTCTTTTTCTTTTTTGAAAATCTTGCCAGTTTCCTCCATGATCATGGCATCGCCCTTTTCACACAGGCTGAGGATAGAAGTGTCTGCGGTGGCTCCCTCCACAAGTGAGCGCAGGACCCCTAAAACAGAGACATAAGACTTTTTTTAAATGTGCCATGGGAACTGAAAAACTACATGAATGACGACTAGAGATGAGCGAACTTACAGTAAATTCGATTCGTCACAAACTTCTCGGCTCGGCAGTTGATGACTTTTCCTGCATAAATTAGTTCAGCTTTCAGGTGCTCCCGTGGGCTGGAGACTCTTTCCTAGGACTGTATCCACCTTTTCCAGCCCACAGGAGCACCGGAAAGCTGAACTAATTTATGCAGGAAAAGTCATCAACTGCCGAGCCGAGAAGTCTGTGACTAATCGAATTTACTGTAAGTTTGCTCATCTCTAATGACGACCACCCCCTCTAGGCACCGCAAAAAGTTTTAAAATAAATTATGCCGATACTTACCGCTATATTATTATAATTTTAAAAAGGGATTATTGTAAGTGACATACACCGTGACGTGTATACCAAATTGACAGTACATTTCATGCAATGTTTTTTGGGATAAGGCAGTGTTCACACTAGTGTATTGGCCTCTGTCTAGAACAGTCATTGTTGGCCTCTTGATCTTAAAGGGGTCATCCAACTTTGCAAATCTGAGTATCCTCAGGATAGGCCATCAATATTAGATCAGGAGGGGTCAGACAACCAGCATCTTATTCATTGGTCAGACCCCTCGCGGTCAGCTACTTATTTCCTATCCACAGTTAAAGGGGTATTCCAGGAAAAAATAAAAAATTTTATTTATATCAACTGGCTCCAGAAAGTTAAAACAGATTTGTAAATAACTTCTATCAAAAAAAAAAAAAAAAAAAATTAATCCTTCCAATAATTATCAGCTGCTGAAGTTGAGTTGTTTTCTGTCTGGAAACAGTGCTCTCTGCTGACATCTCTGCTTGTCTCGGGAACTGCACAGAGTAGAAGAGGTTTGCTATGGGGATTTGCTTCTACTCTGGACAGTTCCCGAGACAGGTGTCATCAGAGAGCACTTAGACAGAAAAGAACAACTCAACTTCAGCAGCTCATAAGTACTGAAAGGATTAAGATTTTTTTAATAGCATCACGCCACGCCCCCGCTATGCAAGTCTATGGGAGGTGGAGTGACTGCCGTCATGCCCCCTCCCACAGACTTGCATAGCGGGGGTGGGGCGTGACCTCACACGGGGGCGGAGTTGTGATGTCACGATACTCCGGCCCCATGGTCGTCACACGGCAGATTCGGAGCTGGCAGCGTGGTGTGCAGCTCCCCTAGGTGGGTGATGAATGCAAGACTGTGAGGGGGCCCCAGTGGCGGGACCCCCGCGGTCAGACATCTTCTCCCCTATCCTTTGGATAGCGGATAAGATGTCTTAGGGCCGGAGTACCCCTTTAAGGTGATATATATATATATATATACACACACACACACACACACACACACACACATATACATATATATACATATATATATACATATATACACATATATACACATATATACACATATATACACATATATATATAGATTTGTAAATTACCTTATTCAAAAATCTGAATCCTTCCAGTACTTATCAGCTGCTGTATGCTAGAGGAAGTCGTGTAGTTCTTTTCCAGTCTGACCACACTGCTCTCTGCTGACACCTCTGTCCATGTCAGGAACTGTCCAGAGTAGACGCAAATCCCCATAGCATACACATCCTGCCCTGGACAGAGGTGTCAGCAGAGAGCACTATGGTCAGGCTGGAAAAAAAAAAACTACACAATTTCCTCTGGAGCATACAGCAGCTGATAAGTACTGGAAGGATTAAGATTTTTAAATAGAAGTAATTTACAAATCAGTTAAACTTTCTGGCACCAGTTGATTTGAAAAAATAAATAAATAAATAAAATAAAAAAATTCCACCTGAGTACCCCTTCAAGCTTAGGTACATTTTGGCAGGTTATCAAAAAGTAAAGGGGCAGATAATGCATAACTGTAGCATCAGACTATATATCAGGGTTTTTCCAAACAGGGGTTCTCCAGCTGTTGCATAAACTACAACTCCCAGCATGCCCGGACAGCCAATGGCTGTCCGGGCATGTTGGGAGTTGTAGTTTTGCAACAGCGGGAAACACCCTGCTTGGAAAAACACTGAAATACAGTTCTATCTATAGAAGCCAGCAGCCCGGATCATCGTGGTTACATTGGCCATCAGACGTTGCAGCGCCATCTCCCGTTTCCATACAACATACAGGTCGGTACAACAGAAATAACACTATTTGTAATAGATGTCAATTAAAAATCGGCTTAAAACGTCACTTGTGTTTTCATTAATCTATTGGACATGTCCTAGGGGTGCGACAAAAGTTACGATTATTCGGACCCTTAGTGCACGTCCTGTCCGGCTGTGACCCAGAGAGACTCCCCATGAAAGCCAATGGCGCCATCTTGGTTGTGCGCTTCCCCCTGCTAGTTTTTGTGATCAGTGGGGGTCATCATTTTGCGGTCACCTATAGCAATGACCCGGGTCTCACGTCAGGGCAGGGATAGTACTGCGCAGGTCTTCCGGTTACACATGACCTGATTTATTAATGTGTAATGCCTCATGTAATGCACCAGTCAGGTAAGTGATGCTTTGTCTTCCTGCAGACAACCCACCACACCCAGAGCGAGGACTTACACTACCAGTTTGGAGCTTTATTTTCCGTAAGAATAGGACACATTCAGACATGTCCCATGGACAGGTAGGAAATCCTGACTCATTTTAGTCCGTATAAGGCGATGGGCAGCCCATACAGGTGCTCAATGATAAAATACTTAGACGTATTTTCTATAAATCAGTATTCTCCAAACAGTGCGTCTCCAACTGCTGCAGAACTATAACTCCCAGCATGCCCAGAAAGCCTTTGGCTAAGTATGCTGAGAGTTGTAGTTTTACAACAAGGTGCCATTTGGAAAAACACTGGTATAGATACATGTAGCACTTCATTATTTGATTTAAAGTGTACCCGTCGTCAACAAAAACTTTATATAACGTAGAAAATACCATTATATGTATATTTGTAGTAGGGATCGACTGATTATTGGTTTGGCCGATATTCACGATTTTGGACATTATCGCTCTCGGCAATTACCTTGCCGATATTGCTCCCCGCCCTGCGACCACCGCCGCTGCACCATTGCCTCCCCCATCCCTGGTTTTATAATTACCTGTTCCCGGGGTCCATGCTACTTCTGGCTCCTGCGGCGTCCTGCGCAGCACAATCACGAGTGACGTCCTCAACGCGATGTCCCCATCAGTGCGCACAGCGACAGCTCAGGACGCCGCCGGAGCCAGGAGTAGCGCGGATCCTAGGAACAGGTAATTATAAAACCGGGGATGGGGGAGGCAATGGGGCAGCGGCGGTGGTGGTTGGACTAGGGAGGACCGCAGGACAGGTAGGGGAGAGATGCGGGTGGTGGCGGCGGTCTCTGGCCCTGCAAAAGCTGCTACAGTTCAGTGATTTAAAGCGCCCGCTAAAAAACTGGAATATCGGTATAAGTTATCAGCTATCGGCCCCCAAAAAATAAAAATATATATCGATATCGGTCAATCCCTAATTTGTAGTATACATTGGTTAAAAATTGTGCATATTTTTGGGTGGAAAAAAAAAAAATGCTTCCCTTCAGCTATTGCCTGTGTGTCTCTATGAGGAGTCCAAACACAGGAAGTGAGGGCGGAACAAGCAGGGCTCTGTGCAGACTCCTGGCTTGTCAATCATCCTGATGTATGAGCCAGGAGCATGTTATAGAGCCTCAGTGCACACTGTACAGATCCCTGCTTGTTCTGCCCTCACTTCCTGTATTTGGACTCCTCATAGAGACACAGGCAATAGCTGCAGGGACATCATTATTTCACCCAAAAATATTTACATTTTTAACCAATATATATTACAAATAATGGTATTATCTACAGTATATGAAATGTTTTTGTTGATGACAGGTCACTTTAAAGGTGCTGTCCAGTTTAGAGAGAAGATTTTTGTATACCCTGTTAGTGAATGCTAAGTTAGTGTCCTTGTCAAATGGAAAAAAAACAAAAACAAAAAAAAAAAACTTGATATGTCAAAAGTTTTTATCGGTCAGAGTCTCAGTGCGGAGACCTCCAATAAGCAGGAGAATGAGTGTGGATAAGAGTGCGGTGTTGCATTTTATTCTTCCGGGTCTCAGTGATCCTTGGGGCAGCAAAACAAAGAACACAGGAGAGGAGTAATGTACACCCCCCCCCCCCCCCAATCTGTGGGTGCCTCTGCACTGACTGGTAAATGACAGGTGCACCTCTTGTTCTGGAGGTCCTGTGTTCAACAGACATTCCACTGATTTGAACAGTCACAGTGTAATTCTTTAATCCCCCTGCAGTGGCGCTATAGAAGAACTGTATATGTACTGACAGCTCTCCCCACTGATTACAGCTGATCACTGGGGATCCCGGCAGGGGGACACTTTGTGACCTGCTCATAGTCAAGATATTCTTCTAACCAGTAGGGAGTGCCCAAAGAAAAGTAGTTCTTTGAGGGAGTGGTCTTAAAGATTAAAGGAGTACTCCGGCACGCACTTTTTTCACGTTATCCCGTCCGGGCTGCAAAATAAAAGAAAACACACTTTCTCTTACCTGCCAACGAGCCCCCGGAGCTCCGGTACAGGTGTTCGGTCCCCGGGCTGTATTCTTCTTACTTCCTGTTAGCCCGGCACGTCATACGGAGCTTCAGCCTATCACCAGCAGAGGCAGGACATCGCTGCGGCCAGTGATAGGCTGAAGCTCCATGTGACGTACCGGGGCTAACAGGAAGTAAGAAGAATACAGCCCAGGGACCGAACACCTGTACCGGAGCTCCGGGGGCTCATTGGCAGGTAAGATAAAGTGCGTTTTCTTTTATTTTGCAGCCCAGACGGGATAACATGAGAAAAGTGTGCACCGGAGTACTCCTTTAACCACTGCGCATATGCTCTATCAAAGAGATATTTGGGGGCTCTACGTTAGGGAAACCCAGGTTCCCCAGCCAACATTAGGGGTGGGGGTTGTCTGACTACTGGGGCACAAAACCCAAGACCGCGGTCCAAGGTCTCTTGTTGAAATAAGCAGCAGTCATCCTGTCACTCAATTTTATCTATAGAAGCTGCCAGGGATAGACAAGTGCAGCCTCTCATCTCTCCCCAGCAGCTCCTATAGACAGGTGCAGCCTCTCATCTCTCCCCAGCAGCTCCTATAGACAGGTGCAGCCTCTCATCTCTCCCCAGCAGCTCCTATAGACAGGTGCAGCCTCTCATCTCTCCCCAGCAGCTCCTATAGACAGGTGCAGCCTCTCATCTCTCCCCAGCAGCTCCTATAGACAGGTGCAGCCTCTCATCTCTCCCCAGCAGCTCCTATAGACAGGTGCAGCCTCTCATCTCTCCCCAGCAGCTCCTATAGACAGGTGCAGCCTCTCATCTCTCCCCAGCAGCTCCTATAGACAGGTGCAGCCTCTCACCTCTCCCCAGCAGCTCCTATAGACAGGTGCAGCCTCTCACCTCTCCCCAGCAGCTCCTATAGACAGGTGCAGCCTCTCACCTCTCCCCAGCAGCTCCTATAGACAGGTGCAGCCTCTCACCTCTCCCCAGCAGCTCCTATAGACAGGTGCAGCCTCTCACCTCTCCCCAGCAGCTCCTATAGACAGGTGCAGCCTCTCACCTCTCCCCAGCAGCTCCTATAGACAGGTGCAGCCTCTCACCTCTCCCCAGCAGCTCCTATAGACAGGTGCAGCCTCTCACCTCTCCCCAGCAGCTCCTATAGACAGGTGCAGCCTCTCACCTCTCCCCAGCAGCTCCTATAGACAGGTGCAGCCTCTCACCTCTCCCCAGCAGCTCCTATAGACAGGTGCAGCCTCTCACCTCTCCCCAGCAGCTCCTATAGACAGGTGCAGCCTCTCACCTCTCCCCAGCAGCTCCTATAGACAGGTGCAGCCTCTCACCTCTCCCCAGCAGCTCCTATAGACAGGTGCAGCCTCTCACCTCTCCCCAGCAGCTCCTATAGACAGGTGCAGCCTCTCACCTCTCCCCAGCAGCTCCTATAGACAGGTGCAGCCTCTCACCTCTCCCCAGCAGCTCCTATAGACAGGTGCAGCCTCTCATCTCTCCCCAGCAGCTCCTATAGACAGGTGCAGCCTCTCATCTCTCCCCAGCAGCTCCTATAGACAGGTGCAGCCTCTCATCTCTCCCCAGCAGCTCCTATAGACAGGTGCAGCCTCTCATCTCTCCCCAGCAGCTCCTATAGACAGGTGCAGCCTCTCATCTCTCCCCAGCAGCTCCTATAGACAGGTGCAGCCTCTCATCTCTCCCCAGCAGCTCCTATAGACAGGTGCAGCCTCTCATCTCTCCCCAGCAGCTCCTATAGACAGGTGCAGCCTCTCATCTCTCCCCAGCAGCTCCTATAGACAGGTGCAGCCTCTCATCTCTCCCCAGCAGCTCCTATAGACAGGTGCAGCCTCTCATCTCTCCCCAGCAGCTCCTATAGACAGGTGCAGCCTCTCATCTCTCCCCAGCAGCTCCTATAGACAGGTGCAGCCTCTCATCTCTCCCCAGCAGCTCCTATAGACAGGTGCAGCCTCTCATCTCTCCCCAGCAGCTCCTATAGACAGGTGCAGCCTCTCATCTCTCCCCAGCAGCTCCTATAGACAGGTGCAGCCTCTCATCTCTCCCCAGCAGCTCCTATAGACAGGTGCAGCCTCTCATCTCTCCCCAGCAGCTCCTATAGACAGGTGCAGCCTCTCATCTCTCCCCAGCAGCTCCTATAGACAGGTGCAGCCTCATCTCTCCCCAGCAGCTCCTATAGACAGGTGCAGCCTCTCCTCTCCCCAGCAGCTCCTATAGACAGGTGCAGCCTCTCATCTCTCCCCAGCAGCTCCTATAGACAGGTGCAGCCTCTCATCTCTCCCCAGCAGCTCCTATAGACAGGTGCAGCCTCTCATCTCTCCCCAGCAGCTCCTATAGACAGGTGCAGCCTCTCATCTCTCCCCAGCAGCTCCTATAGACAGGTGCAGCCTCTCATCTCTCCCCAGCAGCTCCTATAGACAGGTGCAGCCTCTCATCTCTCCCCAGCAGCTCCTATAGACAGGTGCAGCCTCTCATCTCTCCCCAGCAGCTCCTATAGACAGGTGCAGCCTCTCATCTCTCCCCAGCAGCTCCTATAGACAGGTGCAGCCTCTCATCTCTCCCCAGCAGCTCCTATAGACAGGTGCAGCCTCTCACCTCTCCCCAGCAGCTCCTATAGACAGGTGCAGCCTCTCACCTCTCCCCAGCAGCTCCTATAGACAGGTGCAGCCTCTCACCTCTCCCCAGCAGCTCCTATAGACAGGTGCAGCCTCTCACCTCTCCCCAGCAGCTCCTATAGCCAGGTGCAGCCTCTCACCTCTCCCCAGCAGCTCCTATAGCCAGGTGCAGCCTCTCACCTCTCCCCAGCAGCTCCTATAGCCAGGTGCAGCCTCTCACCTCTCCCCAGCAGCTCCTATAGCCAGGTGCAGCCTCTCACCTCTCCCCAGCAGCTCCTATAGCCAAGTGCAGCCTCTCATCTCTCCCCAGCAGCTCCTATAGACAGGTGCAGCCTCTCATCTCTCCCCAGCAGCTCCTATAGACAGGTGCAGCCTCTCATCTCTCCCCAGCAGCTCCTATAGACAGGTGCAGCCTCTCATCTCTCCCCAGCAGCTCCTATAGACAGGTGCAGCCTCTCATCTCTCCCCAGCAGCTCCTATAGACAGGTGCAGCCTCTCATCTCTCCCCAGCAGCTCCTATAGACAGGTGCAGCCTCTCATCTCTCCCCAGCAGCTCCTATAGACAAGTGCAGCCTCTCATCTCTCCCCAGCAGCTCCTATAGACAGGTGCAGCCTCTAATCTCTCCCCAGCAGCTCCTATAGACAGGTGCAGCCTCTCATCTCTCCCCAGCATCTCCTATAGACAGGTGCAGCCTCTCATCTCTCCCCAGCAGCTCCTATAGACAGGTGCAGCCTCTCATCTCTCCCCAGCAGCTCCTATAGACAGGTGCAGCCTCTCATCTCTCCCCAGCAGCTCCTATAGACAGGTGCAGCCTCTCATCTCTCCCCAGCAGCTCCTATAGACAGGTGCAGCCTCTCATCTCTCCCCAGCAGCTCCTATAGACAGGTGCAGCCTCTCATCTCTCCCCAGCAGCTCCTATAGACAGGTGCAGCCTCTCATCTCTCCCCAGCAGCTCCTATAGACAGGTGCAGCCTCTCATCTCTCCCCAGCAGCTCCTATAGACAGGTGCAGCCTCTCATCTCTCCCCAGCAGCTCCTATAGACAGGTGCAGCCTCTCATCTCTCCCCAGCAGCTCCTATAGACAAGTGCAGCCTCTCATCTCTCCCCAGCAGCTCCTATAGACAAGTGCAGCCTCTCATCTCTCCCCAGCAGCTCCTATAGACAAGTGCAGCCTCTCATCTCTCCCCAGCAGCTCCTATAGACAAGTGCAGCCTCTCATCTCTCCCCAGCCTCTCATCTCTCCCCAGCAGCTCCTATAGACAAGTGCAGCCTCTCATCTCTCCCCAGCAGCTCCTATAGACAGGTGCAGCCTCTCATCTCTCCCCAGCAGCTCCTATAGACAAGTGCAGCCTCTCATCTCTCCCCAGCAGCTCCTATAGACAAGTGCAGCCTCTCATCTCTCCCCAGCAGCTCCTATAGACAAGTGCAGCCTCTCATCTCTCCCCAGCCTCTCATCTCTCCCCAGCAGCTCCTATAGACAAGTGCAGCCTCTCATCTCTCCCCAGCAGCTCCTATAGACAAGTGCAGCCTCTCATCTCTCCCCAGCAGCTCCTATAGACAAGTGCAGCCTCTCATCTCTCCCCAGCAGCTCCTATAGACAAGTGCAGCCTCTCATCTCTCCCCAGCCTCTCATCTCTCCCCAGCCTCTCATCTCTCCCCAGCAGCTCCTATAGACAAGTGCAGCCTCTCATCTCTCCCCAGCAGCTCCTATAGACAAGTGCAGCCTCTCATCTCTCCCCAGCAGCTCCTATAGACAAGTGCAGCCTCTCATCTCTCCCCAGCAGCTCCTATAGACAGGTGCAGCCTCTCATCTCTCCCCAGCAGCTCCTATAGACAGGTACAGCCTCTCATCTCTCCCCAGCAGCTCCTATAGACAAGTGCAGCCTCTCATCTCTCCCCAGCAGCTCCTATAGACAAGTGCAGCCTCTCATCTCTCCCCAGCAGCTCCTATAGACAGGTGCAGCCTCTCATCTCTCCCCAGCAGCTCCTATAGACAGGTACAGCCTCTCATCTCTCCCCAGCAGCTCCTATAGACAGGTGCAGCCTCTCATCTCTCCCCAGCAGCTCCTATAGACAGGTGCAGCCTCTCATCTCTCCCCAGCAGCTCCTATAGACAGGTGCAGCCTCTCATCTCTCCCCAGCAGCTCCTATAGACAAGTGCAGCCTCTCATCTCTCCCCAGCAGCTCCTATAGACAAGTGCAGCCTCTCATCTCTCCCCAGCAGCTCCTATAGACAGGTACAGCCTCTCATCTCTCCCCAGCAGCTCCTATAGACAGGTGCAGCCTCTCACCTCTCCCCAGCAGCTCCTATAGACAGGTGCAGCCTCTCATCTCTCCCCAGCAGCTCCTATAGACAGGTGCAGCCTCTCATCTCTCCCCAGCAGCTCCTATAGACAGGTGCAGCCTCTCATCTCTCCCCAGCAGCTCCTATAGACAAGTGCAGCCTCTCATCTCTCCCCAGCAGCTCCTATAGACAAGTGCAGCCTCTCATCTCTCCCCAGCAGCTCCTATAGACAGGTGCAGCCTCTCATCTCTCCCCAGCAGCTCCTATAGACAGGTGCAGCCTCTCATCTCTCCCCAGCAGCTCCTATAGACAGGTGCAGCCTCTCATCTCTCCCCAGCAGCTCCTATAGACAGGTGCAGCCTCTCATCTCTCCCCAGCAGCTCCTATAGACAGGTGCAGCCTCTCATCTCTCCCCAGCAGCTCCTATAGACAAGTGCAGCCTCTCAGCTCTCCCCAGCAGATCCTATAGACAATGAGTGGTGGTGCACAAGCAGGACTGCAGGACTCTCATCTCTCAGGACTTGGAACCCCGTTTGATCAGCCAAATCCCAAGCAATCATACAATCTGTGAAGATAAATCCCCTGCTTGGACCCTTCTAGGACAGTGTTTCCCAGCCAGGGTGCCTCCAGCTGTTGCGCAACTACAACTCCCAGCATGCCCGGACAGCCGAAGGCTGTCTTCTTTTATACGACACACATTCATCTCAATGATCACTATGGATGGTATAGTTTTAAATTAGAGAGGCAAAGGTTTAAAAGTGATATCAGGAAGTATTACTTTACTGAGAGAGTAGTGGATGCATGGAATAGCCTTCCTGCAGAAGTGGTCACTGCAAATACAGTGAAGGAGTTTAAAAGGGTACTCCGGTGGAAAACTTTTTTTTTTTTTTTTTAATCAACTGGTGCCAGAAAGTGTAAATGACTTGTATTTAAAAAAAAATAATAATCTTAATCCTTCCGGTACTTATTAGCTGCTGAATACTAACGAGGAAATTATTTTCTTTTTGGAACACAGTGCTCTCTGCTGACATCTCTGTCCATTTTAAGAACTGTCCAGAGTAGGAGAAAATACATATGCTGCTCTGGACAGTTCCTAAAATGGACAGAGATGTCAGCAGAGAGCTCTGTGTTCAAAAAAGAAAAGAATTTCCTCTGTAGTATTCAGCAGATAACAAGTACCGGAAGGATTAAGATATTTTTTTTTTTAATAGAAGTAATTTACAAATCTGTTAAACTTTCTGGCACCAGTTGACTTAAAAAAAGAAAAATAAAATTTTTCCATGGGAGTACCCCTTTAAACATACATGGGATAAGCATAAGGCTATCCTCCATATAAGATAGGCCCAGGGACTATTCATAGGATTCAGATTATTGGGCAGACTAGATGGGCCTAATGGTTCTTATCTGCCGACACATTCTACATTTCTCCAGTGATCTTTTCTTTGCTGGGGAACCCACTGTTTTTTTTTTTAAAGGGGGGGGGGGAGGGTAATCTCATTTTACAAAGTTATTCTCTACCCACAGTACAGGGGATAACTAGCAGATCATTGGGGGTCCGACTGCTGGGACCGATACTGAGAATTGACAAGGATGAGTATCCTCCTAATGAATGGCGCAGCGGCGTGGTACACTGCACTTATTCCTTGGCTTCTGAACATTGTTTAGCGCTGTTTATTCAGGGATGCAATTCAGTTTTTTTGGGATTGGTGGTAAAAAAAAAAAGAAAAAAAAAACCTCAAGCCAAAACTAACTTATCCCATAACAGGTGAGGGGGATAAGTAGCTGATCGCGGAGGGGTCCAACCACTGGGATTCTTGCCCAAACAGCCTTTGGCTGGGGGTTGTAGTTTTGAAACAGCTGGAGGCTCAATGGTTGGGGAAACAATGCAAAGACTGACATCTGCAGCTATGGGAACAAAAAAGTTAGGCCATCTGACACTTTTGCGCCATGTGTAATAGTTTTGCGCCATGTGTAATAGTTTTGCGCCATGTGTACACCGCCAGCAGAGCCCCCCCATATAATTCTTCCCTTACAGCAGCTGATCCAGGAGAATTAAAGGGGATCTCCCCTTATAATACATTTACAGGTCTCATTGCATTGAGATCAGGCGATCAGGGAGGATTCTGGGAAATTCCCTGTAAGTTCTCGGGCTCCTTGAAAACATGGCGGCAGCGGCCCCTCCACTGAAGGGACAAACACAGGGGAGGGAGGGACACCACCGGAAGACCGGCCCCGCTGTGTGGTGGGGAGCACGTGGGAGAGGAGGACGATCCGCCCGTAGGGGCATTCAGAGCGCGGGCCCGGCAGACACGTGGGTGCCCGGGAGATGTACGGGTGCCGGGGAGGCACATGGCTGGCGGGACACGTGCGATCCCCCTCCCCCACTGGCGTTCAGCTTATACCGGCCGCCGTTACAGACACGAGGACACCGAGGCCTGTGCCCGCCTCCTCCCATGGTGGCGCTACCCGGCATTCATGTGCGGACACCCGGGTCCCGGCACATCTCATCCCCCCCCGCTGCTACAGCTGACAGCCGGACACTTACTATTGGCGATGTCGCCCCCCATCTTGTACTTAGTGACCACCAGGTCCTCGGCGATCGTCTGCTCTTGCTGCTCATCGTCACCCGACATTTTGGCGTCCAGCGGTCTCCCGTGTGCACAAGCGTGCGGCGGCGGACACAGAGAGAGCGAGGGCTCAGGAGGCGGGAGCACACCGCAGGCGTGAGGTTGAGGGTCAGCCGCAAAGCACTTCGGTAGTTGTAGTTCGCAGCCGTGCTGTGACGCGTGGAGGCCATGGGCGCCGACCACGTGAGCCACCCACATTTGGCGCGCGCGGTGGGTGTCGGGAGCTGTAGTCCTACCTATGCCGGGGCATCGTGCGCCGCGTTATGAGGAGCGCATGGCCGGGAAGAGTTTTTGTTTCAGAGCAAAGGCTTGGTTTCTCAGACATTGTGTCGCCAGCTGTTGCAGAATTACTACTCCCAGCATTCCCAGACAGCCGAAGTGCCTCCAGCTGTTGCATAACTACAACTCCAAGCATGCCTGCACAGCCCAGGTGCCTCCAGCTGTTCTAAAAGTACAACTCCTAAGTTTGTCCTGACAGACTTTGGCTGTCCAGGCATGCTGGGAGTTGTAGTTTTAGAACAGCTGTAGGCACACTGGTTGGAAAACACCTGGCTAAAAAGTGTCTTATGGCACGTGAATGATGAGGTCGCCATCATGAGCGCAATATATGTCATGTCGGAAAATCGCAGGGAGTAAGTGCTGGTTCACACTGAGGAAAATTTATTTTGCAGAATTTTTCTGTGGATTCGCAATCTTTCTGCTCTGAGGAATGTAGCAGAGATTCGCTGTAAGTGCTGTCCCATTGACTGGACGTCTCTTAGTAGATTCTGCACAATATTGAACATGTTCAACCTACTACTGGATTTTAGTTGGTCACATGTGAACTGAGCACTATAAAACCCATTGAAATCAATGGGAGTGTGCTGCAAGGCGCAATCCGCGCCCATTCTCTGTAGTGTCAACAAGGCCCTAAGGTTATGTTCACACGGAAGAATTTCCTCACTGAATTTCCTCTGCTTCACCATGGAAAAACCATGGCGCACAAGTAATATGAAGACGATTCCAAGCAGGATCTGCATGGAATCAAAGCCCTAAAAAAATTATCAAAACATGCGTTTTCCAGCTCCCATTGACTTCAATTGGTAATATAAAAAAAGATCTAAGCATTCACCAAGAAAGATGCAAGAAAGTGGTGTTTTTTTTCACAGCTGGTCACAGAATAGGTACAGACAGGTCACGTTTCAGCACAGCAGACCTTCCTCATGTCCTCAGAAGGCCTGCTGTGCCCAAAACTGTCCTGTATGAAAAAAAACGCAAGAAAAACTTACAAAACGCAAGAAAAAGCTGGGACAGTTTTTCTGGCGTTTTTGCTGATGGACAAAAAAACCTCAATGGAATCCTGGCCTCAAAGCAATAGAACAAAATCCCTATGTCCACTTTTCCCGTGAGGTGGAGAAGGAGTGTACGGTAGAGCGAGGGGGGTAGTTTCTATATTTGCACAAGATTTATCATGGACGTACACAACCTTTGTAAATTTTGAGCAAGAGTGTAAATTAGACAAGCAGTCTAAAGGGGTCGATCTGTGTCTACAATAGACAAATAATGATAAATCTCCCCCACTTCTTTACATCCTTCTTGGTGAGTGCTGGGCTCTTCTTTATATTGCACTTTGACTCTGATACAACCATGTGGTACACCAACATCGCAGTTGTGCTGACACTTTTTCCATACGACTTTTATGGGTAGACTGACCATCTTTCCTTATAACAAAAAATGAAAATTCGCTGCCACTAGGGGGTAATCTGTCTTCATGCAGACAGACTACCCTGTATTTTGGAGCATACTGAATACCGGCCGTAAAGTGTGTTGGTATCAAGTATAGGAGATCACCATTGCACCACTACAGCCTTCAGCTGGTCCTAAACTACACCTCCCATGATGGGAGTTATAGTTTTGCAACAACAGGGGGTACAATCTTTGTTAAACTCTGTTTTAGAGCTGTGTATTCTCCAGCTGTGTGCCTCCAGCTCTGGCATGCTGGGAGTTGTAGTTTTGCAACAGCTAAAGGCAACACTGCTCTAACACAGTGCATTATAAACACTGTAGCTTCAGCTGTTGCAATGCAAAACTACAACTCCCAGCATGCTTGAACAGCCAAAGCTTTCTCTGACTCCTAAATGACAAAGAAGCTGATCAGACATTCAGGAGTCTGTGAAAGCTGAATGACACACGTAGTGACAACTATGTTGATTAGCATCCAGTTTTACTAGGAACAGTTAGAAAATGTATGAATAAAAACTACTGTGCAGTGATTTGCAGACTGCCAGAAGGCTCCAAGTCTCAGAGCAGATGAGTCATCACAGTGAGGGAGAGAGCCTGACACGCCCCCTCCAGAAGGCAAGAACACAAAGCAAGTGAGCAACATATAAATGCTATTTGCTAGGGATATATAGGTCCTAGACACATAAAAATGATATGTACATGATCAGGATTAGGTACTGAGTAGCACATCACTTTCTCCCCCCCCCCCTCTCCACTATGAGAGGTACACTTTTTTTTTTTTTTGTATAACTGTTTATTTAAAGGATTTTGTATTTTAATACAGAAGAAAAATACGACATGTGTACAGTGAGCATGAGTATTTTGCAATATATAAAGCAAAATTAGCAACTTTATATATATAAAGGAGAAACACTGTAGAGATGTAGTAGGAGGAGAGAAAGGGGCAGAAAGTAAAATTAAAAAAAAGAAATAATGATGAAATAAATTAAAAGAAATAAAAGAAAGAAAGAATATAAAATAGAGAATCTCCCATGGCCATGGCACATCAGTGGTTATTCAGAGAATCATCATACTCCTCCCAAAGCCTCCATATCTTCTGAAAGACATGGAGTTTATTATCTAGTACTGCTGAAAGACGTTCCATCCTATACACCTCTTTAATTCTTTCCAACAGGGCTCAAGTCGGCGGGAATTCAGGAGATTTCCACCAACGGGCTATGAGACATTTAGATGCAGTCAGAATATGTAAGAGCAGTTTAGAAGAGGTGGAGGGCATTCCGGAAACAGGGAGATTCAGGAGATATGTGGTTGAATGGAGGGGGACATGTACTCCCAAAACCTGAAGAATTAGGGATTGGACCTCCAACCAAAAGTGTCTCAATGCAGGACAGTCCCAAAAAATATGTTGTATAGAGCCAGGTCCAACCTGACACCTCCATCATAGAGGGGATACCTGAGGGAAGAGGCGGTGCAATTTCTCTGGGGTGTGATACCACATCATTAATATTTAATATTGATTTTCCTGGTATGAAATGCAAGAAGATGACTTTGCCGCAGCCTTCCAAATAGTCTACCATTGGGAGGTGGACAAAGGGGTGCCCAAATAGGAATCTCATTTGTCCATATAGGTATGTCTATGATTGTCTATGCCCCCTTCAGAGGACAAAATATTATAGATAGCAGAAATGAGGCCTTTTGTGGACGTAGAACCCCTACATAATAATTCAAATGAAGTGGGAGGTGGAAAGGGGGGGCCATTTAGGGGCAGTTCCAGGTAGTGTATAATCTCCCGGTACAGCTCAGAGGCACCATCTGGGAGGTCAAATTTGTCCCGCAGGACCGAGAAGGGGAGGAGGGTCTTCGAGTGTGGATCAATTATGTCATCTAAGTGAAAAAGATGAGACTGGATCCATGGAGTGACAGTTATAGGGTCCCAACTATTTGGAATCAGGGGGTTGTACAGGAGGGGAGTAAGAAGTGTGATATTAGATTTAAGATGGAACATGGACATGGATTGTTTCCAAATGTCAATCGTCAATTTCCTGGGACCCAATAATTTAGGGGAAGGACATATGGGGTCTTTAGACCATATAAAAAAACTCGGGTGTATAGGGGAGACCCACATCTTCTCTACCTCCGTCCATTTGTTAAAGGCCAGAAAAGTTGACCAGGATGGGATTCTGCGTAAGTGGGCAGCTAAGTAGTATTTATGTAGATCTGGCACAGCAAGACCTCCATAAGATTTTTTAGTAGTGAGGACGGATACAGGGATTCTATGGTGGCCCCCACCCCAGATAAATTTAAACATTTCAGAATGAAGCTTTTTTAGCATGGTTTTGGGGACCTGGACAGGCAATGTTTCAAGCAAATATAATACTTTAGGTTGTAGAGACATCTTGACTGTGGCCATCCTCCCAAAGAAGGACAGCGGGAGTGAAGACCATTTTTTCAATAAAGCTTTGATATTATTCAGGAGGGGTAGGAAGTTTGCCTTATATAAAGTTGAGTATTTAGTGGTGAGGTGAATTCCTAAGTAAGAGATGGAGTCAGATTGCCATTTATACGGGAAGGAGGATTTTAAGGACCTGAGGACTTCATCAGAAATATTTATTGGCAGGGCTTCGGTTTTGTGGGAATTTATTTTATAACCCGATAGACTGCTATATTCAGAAAGGGCTATATGTAGGTTCGGTAGGGAGATCTGGGGGTTACAGAGCGACAAAAGGACGTCATCTGCAAATAGGGAGATTTTAAATTCCCTTGAATTGATTTTAATTCCTTGAATGTTAGGGTCATTGCGGATACGAATCGCAAGAGGTTCAATACAAAGAACAAATAGTAATGGGGATAGGGGGCATCCTTGGCGAGTCCCATTTTTTATGGTAAAGCTACGAGACGTGGCATGAGGTAGGCGGACTTGGGCTGTGGGAGAGGTATAAAGGCAGGAGACGGCATCGAGGAAAGGGCCCGAAAGTCCGTAAGCACGTAGAGTTGACATTAGAAAAGGCCAACGGATTCTATCAAACGCTTTTTCTGCGTCTAAACTCAGGAAGATGCCCGAAGCTTTTGTCTTGTTCAATATGTCTATCAGGTCAATGTTTCGTCGGGTGCCGTCCCCTGCCTGTCTATTCTGCACAAAGCCCACTTGGTCCTTATTAATTAAAGAGGGGATGATATAGCCTAGCCTATTAGCTAGAAGATTAGTAAATAATTTCAAGTCCGAATTTAAAAGAGAGATGGGTCTGTAGCTTGAACAGTCTGATGGGTCTTTAACAGTTTTCGGGATGACTGTGATGAATGAATTTAGCATAGTGGATGGGATGGGGGAATTTTGCATAAAGGAATTAAACAGTCGTGCCAAATGTGGGGAGAGAATTCCAGAGTATGTTTTATAATAGAGATATGGTAGACCGTCGGGTCCTGGGGACTTCCCATTGGGTAATTCCTTGATCACTTCCTGTATCTCCTCAACGGTGAAACCAGCGTTCAATGTACATAAATCATCCGGTTCAACCACCGGAAGACCACAGGAGGCAAGATAGGTTTGGATTCGGGACAAATTCTCATCTATTTGTGTGGTGGGGGAAGGAGGGAGATTATATAGCTTATGATAGAAATCATGGAACAAGTCAGCCATATGTGAGGGGTCGTATACCAGATGGCCGTTGGAGTCCTTTAGGGCGAATGGGTTAGTCTGTATTGTTTGTGAATTCAGTTGGGAAGCCAACAAGGAGTCTGATTTATTTGCCTTCATATAATATTTGTGTTTTGTGAAGGTAAGAAGCCTCTCAACCTTCCCAACTGCAATGTCTTTCAGTTGAGACCTCAGATTAACAATTTGTCGGAGTGTAGGCACAGAAGGACATCTAGCCATTTTGTCTTCCAAAATTTTAAGTTTTTTTCTTGTATCATTGGTCAATCTGAGCAAATCTCTTTTAAGTCTGGAAGACAGTGCGATGCAGTGGCCTCAAAGTACTGCCTTGTGGGCTTCCCATAGAATGGATAAAGAAGAAACTGAGCCTGTGTTTTGGGCAAAAAAATCTTCAAGACAAGTCTTAAGGAATTCCCTATGAGCCTCCGTCTTAAGCAGCGATTCATTCAAGCGCCAATGGCAAACTCTCCGTGGAGTGGAGGTCGGTTTAAGATCAAGGGTAACAGGTGCGTGATCTGACCAACTAATCTGGGGGATCAGGGCCTTGTCAACCAGGCGGAGGCCCATAAGGTTACCCATAAATGTGTCAATTCTGGAGTGGGTTTTATGGGGGTGCGAATAAAAGGTATATTATTTGCTAGTATGGTTCAGCACCCTCCAAAGGTCATATAAATGGTGGCGCCTAATTAATTGTCGAAATAGGGTGGAATTACGAATGAGTGAGGGTGAGGGTGTGGGGTGATCTAGGAGGTCCTGTCCGAGGAGGTAGAAAATGGGATATTAAAGTCCCCTCCAATAAGCAGGGTAGTAGGGGGTAGTTTAGCTAATCTAGCAAGGATTCTAGTTAAGAAGGGGATCTGGGTATTATTTGGGGCATAAACGTTACACAATGTAAGTGGAGTATTGCCTAGGGTCCCTGAGACTATTAAAAACCTGCCATTAGGATCAATGTATGTGGAAGATGTCCGGAAAGGGCAATGTTTGGAAATTGATATGGCGACTCCTCCCCTCTTTCGATCCTGCGTAGCGGTGTAAGCAGTTGGGTAATGTCTCAATGCAAATTTAAAGGAGCCCGAGTCATCATGGTGCGTCTCCTGAACAAACGCTATGTCCAGAGAGGTACGCTTTAATGTTACCTGGTGGACCTGATGGATCTTTTTGTGGCATGCTTAACTAGACCGGGACTCACCTTCTGGCCAACTAGAGAAATTTCTGGCGGGCCAGTCTTCCTGTGCTCATAGTGAGCTTTCTGGACAATGACCTTGTGTACAGCAGCCACGGTGCACATGCAGTTCACCTATTTTTGTGGGCTATAGACCTACACCCTATCAAACACCAGACACCGTTCAGGATGTCTGCTTTCTAGTGCAGCCAGCACAGTGTGGTCAAATGGGGGGCACTTACTACAGAGCTATTTTAAACTTGCATTTTGACCCCTTTGTTCCACTAATTCTTCCCTTAAGGAAGGTCTTTCCTCACCTTTAAAGAAGATGTCAGTGCTAAGCAATATATCCACTATCCGCAGGTTAGGGGATAAATGTCTGACCCACCGCAATCTCCCGTATAGGGCCATGACTCGGCCCCAGCTGAGCTGCTGTGTGTGAAATTTTGCACACAGCAGGTCAGCTGGTACAAACACACCCCCTCCATTCATCTCTATGGGAGAGGCGGACACACAGGAACGGGCGGGCGATCGGGTAGGAGATAAATTGTTTAGCACTGGACAACTTCTTTGATAATGTCCCATTTAAAGGAAAACGTTCACCGGTTCACCCGCACTATAACCCGATACACCGGGTTATATTGCGGATGAACAGGAGACTGATGCAGGGTCTCGGACTGCTATACCTACCTGCCCCGATCCCCCGAAGGTCCCCCTCTTCCAGTGCCAACTTGCGCTTTGAGGCGGACCCGCTGGCTGGATTTAAATATTCATAAATTCTGGTCACGTGAGCGCTTGTGTCTACTGAGCGCTCACGTGACTGGCGCTTATGAATATTTAAATCTAGCCGACGGGCCCACCTCAAAGCGCAAGTTAACGCTGGAAGAGGGGGTATTGGGGCTCTGGACTGCAGGTAGGTATAGCAATCCCAGACCCCGCTCGGTCTTCTGTTCACCCGCACTATAACCCAGTGTATCAGGTTATAGTGCGGGTGAACTGGTGACCGTTTTCCTTTAATATTATGCCCCACATCAGGTAGGCAAGTAGACCCCCCCCCTCCACCTAATAGTGACCTCTTTTATATCTAGGTGCCCCCAATAGGTAGTTTCCTCCAGTATGTATGCACCTCAGTAGGAAATTTTCCACAGTATATTTTATTTCCCCCTGTTACGCCGAGCGCTCCGGGTTCCCGCTCCTCCCCGGAGCGCTCGCTTCACCTCCTCCGCTGCAGCGCCCCGGTCACGTCCTCTGACCCGGGGCGCTGCGATCCTGCTGCTAGCCGGGATGCGATTCGCGATGCGGGTAGCGCCCGCTCGCGATGCGCACCCCGGCTCTCCTACCTGACTCGCTCCCCGTCTGTTCTGTCCCGGCGCGCGCGGCCCCGCTCCCTAGGGCGCGCGCGCGCCGGGTCTCTGCGATTTAAAGGGCCACTGCGCCGCTGATTGGCGCAGTGGTTCCAATTAGAGTTATCACCTGTGCACTCCCTATATTACCTCACTTCCCTTGCACTCCCTTGCCGGATCTTGTTGCCTTAGTGCCAGTGAAAGCGTTCCCTGTGTGTCCCTTGCCAGTGTTTCCAGACCTTCTGCCGTTGCCCCTGACTACGATCCTTGCTGCCTGCCCCGACCTTCTGCTACGTCCGACCTTGCTTCTGCCTACTCCCTTGTACCGCGCCTATCTTCAGCAGCCAGAGAGGTGAGCCGTTGCTAGTGGATACGACCTGGTCACTACCGCCGCAGCAAGACCATCCCGCTTTGCGGCGGGCTCTGGTGAAAACCAGTAGTGGCTTAGAACCGGTCCACTAGCACGGTCCACGCCAATCCCTCTCTGGCACAGAGGGTCCACTACCTGCCAGCCGGCATCGTGACAGTAGATCCGGCCATGGATCCCGCTGAAGTTCCTCTGCCAGTTGTCGCTGACCTCACCACGGTGGTCGCCCAGCAGTCACAACAGATTGCGCAACAAGGCCAACAGCTGTCTCAACTGACCGTTATGCTACAACAGTTGCTACCACAGCTTCAGCAGTCATCTCCTCCGCCAGCTCCTGCACCTCCTCCGCAGCGAGTGGCCGCTCCTGGGATACGCTTATCCTTGCCGGATAAGTTTGATGGGGACTCTAAGTTTTGCCGTGGCTTCCTTTCCCAATGTTCCCTGCATCTGGAGATGATGTCGGACCTGTTTCCCACTGAAAGGTCTAAGGTGGCTTTCGTAGTCAGTCTTCTGTCCGGAAAAGCCCTGTCATGGGCCACACCGCTCTGGGACCGCAATGACCCCGTCACTGCCTCAGTACACTCCTTCTTCTCGGAAATCCGAAGTGTCTTTGAGGAACCTGCCCGAGCCTCTTCTGCTGAGACTGCCCTGTTGAACCTGGTCCAGGGTAATTCTTCCGTTGGCGAGTATGCCGTACAATTCCGTACACTTGCTTCAGAATTGTCCTGGAATAATGAGGCCCTCTGCGCGACCTTCAAAAAAGGCCTATCCAGCAACATTAAAGATGTTCTGGCCGCACGAGAAATTCCTGCTAATCTACATGAACTTATTCACCTTGCCACTCGCATTGACATGCGTTTTTCTGAAAGGCGTCAGGAACTCCGCCAAGATATGGACTCTGTTCGCACGAGGCGTTTCGTCTCCTCGGCTCCTCTCTCCTCTGGTCCCCTGCAATCTGTTCCTGTGCCTCCCGCCGTGGAGGCTATGCAGGTCGACCGGTCTCGCCTGACACCTCAAGAGAGGACACGACGCCGTATGGAGAACCTCTGCCTGTACTGTGCTAGTACCGAACACTTCCTGAGGGATTGTCCTATCCGTCCTCCCCGCCTGGAAAGACGTACGCTGACTCCGCACAAAGGTGAGACAGTCCTTGATGTCTACTCTGCTTCTCCACGTCTTACTGTGCCTGTGCGGATGTCTGCTTCTGCCTTCTCCTTCTCTACAGTGGCCTTCTTGGACTCTGGTTCTGCAGGAAATTTTATTTTGGCCTCTCTCGTCAACAGGTTCAACATCCCAGTGACCAGTCTCGCCAGACCCCTCTACATCAATTGTGTAAATAATGAAAGATTGGACTGTACCATACGTTTCCGCACGGAGCCCCTTCTTATGAGCATCGGATCTCATCATGAGAGGATTGAACTTTTGGTCCTCCCCAATTGCACCTCGGAGATTCTCCTTGGACTTCCCTGGCTTCAACTTCATTCCCCAACCCTGGATTGGTCCACTGGGGAGATCAAGAGTTGGGGGTCCTCTTGTTCCAAGAACTGTCTAAAACCGCTTCCCAGTAACCCTTGCCGTAACTCTGTGGTTCCTCCAGTAACCGGTCTCCCCAAGGCCTATATGGACTTCGCGGATGTTTTCTGCAAAAAACAAGCTGAGACTCTACCTCCTCACAGGCCTTATGATTGCCCTATCGACCTCCTCCCGGGTACTACTCCACCCCGGGGCAGAATTTATCCTCTCTCTGCCCCAGAGACTCTTGCCATGTCCGAATACGTCCAGGAGAATCTAAAAAGGGGCTTTATCCGTAAATCCTCCTCTCCTGCCGGAGCCGGATTTTTCTTTGTCTCCAAAAAAGATGGCTCCCTACGTCCTTGCATTGACTACCGCGGTCTTAATAAAATCACGGTTAAGAACCGCTACCCCTTACCCCTCATCTCTGAACTCTTTGATCGCCTCCAAGGTGCCCACATCTTCACTAAATTGGACTTAAGAGGCGCCTATAACCTCATCCGCATCAGAGAGGGGGACGAGTGGAAAACGGCATTTAACACCAGAGATGGACACTTTGAGTATCTGGTCATGCCCTTTGGACTGTGCAATGCCCCTGCCGTCTTCCAAGACTTTGTCAATGAAATTTTTCGTGATCTATTATACTCCTGTGTTGTGGTATATCTGGACGATATCCTAATTTTTTCTGCCAATCTAGAGGAACACCGCCGGCATGTCCGTATGGTTCTTCAGAGACTTCGTGACAACCAACTCTATGCCAAAATTGAGAAATGTCTGTTTGAATGCCAATCTCTTCCTTTTCTAGGATATTTGGTCTCTGGCCAGGGACTACAGATGGATCCAGACAAACTCTCTGCCGTCTTAAATTGGCCACGCCCCTCCGGACTCCGTGCTATCCAACGCTTTTTGGGGTTCGCCAATTATTACAGGCAATTTATTCCACATTTTTCTACCATTGTGGCTCCTATCGTGGCTTTAACCAAGAAAAATGCTGATCCCAAGTCCTGGCCTCCTCAAGCAGAAGACTCCTTTAAACAACTCAAGTCTGCCTTTTCTTCGGCTCCCGTGCTCTCCAGACCTGACCCTTCCAAACCCTTCCTATTGGAGGTTGATGCCTCCTCAGTAGGAGCTGGAGCTGTTCTTCTACAAAAAAATCCTTCCGGGCATGCTGTCACTTGTGGTTTTTTCTCTAGGACCTTCTCTCCAGCGGAGAGGAACTACTCCATCGGGGATCGAGAACTTCTAGCCATTAAATTAGCACTTGAGGAATGGAGGCATCTGCTGGAGGGATCAAGATTTCCTGTTATTATCTACACCGACCACAAGAACCTCTCCTACCTCCAGTCGGCCCAACGGCTGAATCCTCGCCAGGCCCGGTGGTCTCTGTTCTTTGCCCGATTTAATTTTGAGATTCACTTTCGTCCTGCCGATAAGAACATTAGAGCCGATGCTCTCTCTCGTTCCTCGGATGCCTCAGAAGTTGATCTCCCTCCGCAACACATCATTCCACCTGACTGCCTGATCTCCACTTCTCCTGCCTCCATCAGACAGACTCCTCCAGGAAAGACCTTTGTTTCTCCACGCCAACGCCTCGGAATCCTCAAATGGGGTCACTCCTCCCATCTCGCAGGTCATGCGGGCATCAAGAAATCTGTGCAACTCATCTCCCGCTTCTATTGGTGGCCAACTCTGGAGACGGATGTTGGGGACTTTGTGCGAGCCTGCACTATCTGTGCCCGGGATAAGACTCCTCGCCAGAAGCCCGCTGGTTTTCTTCATCCTCTGCCTGTCCCCGAACAGCCTTGGTCTCTGATTGGTATGGATTTTATTACTGATTTACCCCCTTCCCGTGGCAACACCGTTATTTGGGTGGTCGTTGATCGATTCTCCAAAATGGCACATTTCATTCCTCTTCCTGGTCTTCCTTCTGCGCCTCAGTTGGCTAAACAATTTTTTGTACACATTTTTCGTCTTCACGGGTTGCCTACGCAGATTGTCTCGGATAGAGGGGTCCAATTCGTGTCTAAATTCTGGAGAGCTCTCTGTAAACAACTCAAGATTAAATTAAATTTTTCCTCTGCATATCATCCCCAGTCCAATGGACAAGTAGAAAGAATTAACCAGATCCTGGGTGATTATTTGCGACATTTTGTTTCCTCCCGCCAGGATGACTGGGCAGATCTCCTTCCATGGGCCGAATTCTCGTATAACTTCAGGGTCTCTGAATCTTCCTCCAAATCCCCATTTTTCGTGGTGTACGGCCGTCACCCTCTTCCCCCCCTCCCTACCCCCTTGCCCTCTGGTCTGCCCGCTGTGGATGAAATTTCTCGTGACCTTTCCATTATATGGAGAGAGACCCAAAATTCTCTCTTACAGGCTTCTTCACGCATGAAGAGGTTCGCGGATAAGAAAAGAAGAGCTCCCCCCGTTTTTTCCCCTGGAGACAAGGTATGGCTCTCCGCTAAATATGTCCGCTTCCGTGTCCCTAGCTACAAGTTGGGACCACGCTATCTTGGTCCTTTCAAAATTCTGTGTCAAATTAATCCTGTCTCTTATAAACTTCTTCTTCCTCCTTCTCTTCGTATCCCTAATGCCTTTCACGTCTCTCTTCTCAAACCACTCATCCTCAACCGTTTTTCTCCCAAATCTGTTCCTCCCACTCCTGTTTCCGGCTCCTCGGACGTCTTCTCGGTCAAGGAGATTTTGGCTGCCAAAAAGGTCAGAGGAAAAAATTTTTTTTTAGTAGACTGGGAGGGTTGTGGTCCTGAAGAGAGATCCTGGGAACCTGAGGACAACATCCTTGACAAAAGTCTGCTCCTCAGGTTCTCAGGCTCCAAGAAGAGGGGGAGACCCAAGGGGGGGGGTACTGTTACGCCGAGCGCTCCGGGTTCCCGCTCCTCCCCGGAGCGCTCGCTTCACCTCCTCCGCTGCAGCGCCCCGGTCACGTCCTCTGACCCGGGGCGCTGCGATCCTGCTGCTAGCCGGGATGCGATTCGCGATGCGGGTAGCGCCCGCTCGCGATGCGCACCCCGGCTCTCCTACCTGACTCGCTCCCCGTCTGTTCTGTCCCGGCGCGCGCGGCCCCGCTCCCTAGGGCGCGCGCGCGCCGGGTCTCTGCGATTTAAAGGGCCACTGCGCCGCTGATTGGCGCAGTGGTTCCAATTAGAGTTATCACCTGTGCACTCCCTATATTACCTCACTTCCCTTGCACTCCCTTGCCGGATCTTGTTGCCTTAGTGCCAGTGAAAGCGTTCCCTGTGTGTCCCTTGCCAGTGTTTCCAGACCTTCTGCCGTTGCCCCTGACTACGATCCTTGCTGCCTGCCCCGACCTTCTGCTACGTCCGACCTTGCTTCTGCCTACTCCCTTGTACCGCGCCTATCTTCAGCAGCCAGAGAGGTGAGCCGTTGCTAGTGGATACGACCTGGTCACTACCGCCGCAGCAAGACCATCCCGCTTTGCGGCGGGCTCTGGTGAAAACCAGTAGTGGCTTAGAACCGGTCCACTAGCACGGTCCACGCCAATCCCTCTCTGGCACAGAGGGTCCACTACCTGCCAGCCGGCATCGTGACACCCCCAATATTTGTAGGTCCCCCAGTTGCTAGTTTATCCAGTATATTTAGGCCCCATTAAGTAGTTTTCCCAGTGTATGTAGGCACTATTACGTAGTTTTCACAGTGTATGTAGGCCCCCATTTAGTAGGGGTTCTAGTCATGTCCCAGGATCCTGTGATTAATATATTGGGCTGTGTGTTCTCTTGGATGCAGTGAGATGTGGGGTCAGGATCTGTGTATCTGAACCCTAATTTTGTGCCCCATGAAGCAGATTGATTCAAGTGACATCACTTTCGTTATTCTAGTACTATGGCTCTTATATGTCCTATTAAAAAAGCTATCATTAACCTCTTCAGGACATAGGGCGTATGGATACGCCCTGCATCCCGAGTCCTTAAGGACCGAGGGCGTATCCATACGCCCGTGGGAATTCCGGCCCCCACCGCTAGCCGGTTGGGGACCGGAGCCGGATGCCTGCTGAAATCGTTCAGCAGGCATCCCGGCATATCGCCCAGGGGGGTCATTATGTCCCCCCATGTCGGCGATCGCCGCAGATCGCTGGACATTTCAGTCCAGCGATCTGCGGCGATTCCGGGTCAATGGGGTCTCCAGTGACCCGGTGACCTGGAATTACTGGCTGTTCGGGGCCGTCTCTGACGGCCCCGAACAGCCAGAGCCTGCAGGGGTGAGGTGGCACTGGTGCCACCTCACGATCGCCCTGATTCGTCGGCCGGATTACCGGCCGACCAATCAGGGCGCCTGCTGCGGGTGTCACTCCCGCACCCGCTCCGCCCCTCTTCCAGAGGACGTGAGCGGGTGCGGGACGTGCACCCCGGGTGCTGGATCGTTGGAGGTGAGTGACAGCCTCCTGTTGTTGCTTAGCAACAGCTCCCAGCATGCAAAAAGGGCATGCTGGGAGCTGTAGTTATGCAACAGCAGGAGGCAGACCACCACAACTCCCAGCATTCCCTTATGGGCATGCTGGGACTTATGGTTTTGCAACAGCTGGAGGCACATTTTTTTCTATGGAAAAGTGTACCTTCAGCTGTTGTATAACTACAATTTTAGGGACACGTCCCCAAGGACTGCCCTAAACTAGAGACTACTTAACTAAATTATTAAAACTTAACTTTTATTACAACCACTAAATTATAAATTGTGCTTTTGTTACCATAGTGAAAAAATGTTAAAAAGTCCGGTCATCCACAATGTGACTACAACATAGGTCAAAATTGCCCATATGTCTTGTGATCAGTGTCACAGTGGAAAGGTCTAGTTAAGCCAGACAGTGTCGCCACCGCTGACTAAAGAAAACCCCCACCCTATTCGAATCTTGCTATTGTGTCACTAGGATGCCGATTTATAAAAACATTATAGCCCGTCCTGCTGACGTTTCGCCAGTGTACCCTGGCTTTTTCAAAGAAGTGAGGACAGGTATACCATGCATCAGTCGTCCTTTTATATGGTAGGAAATTAACTACTGTGCGCATCATTTCCTGTGCGCTCACACGGTTCGGTTCCACATCATAACTTTGCGTCAATATCAACCAATCATATTGATTGTTTACAAAAGCCTGCTATTGTTTAGCCAATCCAACTTCAGACTTGCCTGTGATGTCATCGGACACCGCTCCACTGGCCCTATCAGCGCCCGCTACGTTATCCTACACGACTTCCATCGTAACCACCCGCAGCCGATCATGTGCCTGATCAGCTGACGGTCAGTCATACCCGCTATTACGGCCGCTATTGGTCTCGCGCATGCGCGTTGTTAGTCCCACAGCGCTTCTTAGTACTGCGCATGTGATAGGACTTAGTCTATACCGCAGCTTGGTTGTGTACTGCGCATGTCTAAGGGAACAATCTGATATACTCATAAGTCCTTATAATCAGAATGCATCAAGATAAGTCTAAAGAACAGACTATTGGCACTTTTGGATGACAATTAGACGTCTGTTTCTTATATTGTAATATAAAGGTGTTAATAAGGTAAGTATTAAAGCTCAATCATTGGTTCTAAAACTAGTCTATTAAATATAGACATTATATAAAAAATGTGTGATAAGCCCATATGGGTATAAATCAATGCCCATTGAGAATAGTGCAATTAGTGCACCCATAAAGTTAAAGAATGTAATAGATCCAATTAATTATAAACCCTATGAAAACTTATATAGTGCAATTTGAGATAATGATTAGTGAATACAAGTACCTAAACCTAAATAATAGTGACCCATTATACAAAGCAAACCAAAATCATATGTGTTAGTACTCATACTTAATAAACCAATGACTGACACAGTTCACTTCTAAGACCATATATTTATAACTGTACCAATATTAATGTTTTATAGACCGAACCAAAGGAAAAAGTCCCTATAGATCACATTACTCGTATGTGTCTTCTTCCAACAAAAAATGTGGATATCTTCATAGTCTAATTGACAACCAACACATTCTTACTAGTGTACTAACTTTTTCATTTCGTACTTAGACCAAAAAGTGAAACCGATCGACCACCTTGACAATATATAGTCCAAAATCAAAGAGTACCTAAAAAAGGTAATACCCCTACCTATACACATTGCATGGTAAACTCTAAAATCACTATGGAAACTTAGTAATCAATTAGCCATCTAGGAATGCAGAATAAGAGAAACCTTCATTGAGGCCACTCGGATTTAGAGACTTCAGCCGGTAAATCCACCGTGCCTCCTCTCTTAACAGGACCTGATCAATGTTCCCCTTCCTTTCGTTTAGGACCATTTTCTTTAGACCCCAAAATTTTATTGCAAATTTTTGTGTAGAGTGTATTGATCTCATATGTACTGATAGAGGTGTCTCTGTCTCTGTCCTTATTGTGCTCACGTGCTTACTAATTCTCTTTCGGAATTCCTGTGTAGTTTTACCCACGTAGAGCTTCATACACGGACATTGTGCAATATAGATGATGTTCTTCGTACTACAATTTATGAACTCATTGATCTTGTATGTCTTATGGTCCACTGGATTGTCGAAGCTTTTCTTCTTACACATAAATCTGCAATTGGTACAATGCCCACATGCATAGCTGCCTGTTGGTGAGTTCGGTAACCAAGTTGATGATTCCGGTGATTTAGCCATACCTTTCTGATGGCTGTGGACCAAAATGTCCTTCAGATTAGGGCCCCTACGGTATGTGATGCTTGGATGGGGACTTAACCTATCTCTTAGATCCATATCTGATAATAAAATGTGCCAATGAGACTCCAAAATCTTATGGATCTTTTGAGAATAGGCATCATATGTCCCTATGCATCTAATGATGTTGTCGTCCTGTCTGTTCCGAGAGTCATTCAACAGTGTGGTTCTATCGGCCACTTTGGCTCTGTTAAAAGCCTTCCTCATATACTGGGAAGGATAGCCACGTTTTTTAAATTTGTTAAACAGCTTATTACTCTCCTGTATAAATTGATTCTCCTCAGAACAGTTCCGTTTGGCCCTTAGATATTGTCCTATGGGGATACTGCGTCTTAAGGACGCAGGATGCCAACTCTCCCATTGTAACAGGCTATTCGTAGCTGTGGGTTTTCTAAATAGCTTAGTCTGGACTCGATTATTTGGATCTATGTAGATGGTAATGTCCAAAAAGTTAATGGACCTACCACCTACTTCTGAGGTAAAGTTCATTCCAATGTCATTGCAATTTAGTTTAGATACAAACTCTGTAAATAAACAAAGGGGCCCCTCCCAAAAAATCAAAATATCGTCAATGTACCTCCCCCAAAAGGAAATGTGCTGTGTATAAAAATTAAACTCTTCACCAAAAACAAATGTGCTTTCCCACCACCCTAAAAACAGGTTTGCATACGTGGGTGCACAAGAGGACCCCATGGCGGTGCCCTTCACCTGATGGTAGAATGCACCGCCAAAGAGGAAGAAATTGTGAGTTAATACAAACGATAAAAGTTCAAGAACAAACTTATTGTGTTTGGCAAAGTGCCTACTTTTAGTGTCAAGAAAAGTGCTAATTGCTTTCAAACCGAATTCGTGCTGTATGTTGCTATAAAGACCCTCCACATCTAAACTCATAAGTGATGTGCTCTCTGTGACTGTCAAATCATTAATCTTAGAAACTGTGTCCTTAGTGTCTCTTAAATAAGAAGAAAGGGAAGGTACAAACGGAAATAAAATCTTATCCAAATATTGGCTGGCACCCTGTGTCAGATTGTTGTTCCCTGACACAATGGGACGACCCTTGAGTGGGGTCGTCCCCTTGTGCATCTTCGGGAGCGCATAGAACGTTGAAATAGTTGGTTTTGCATTATAAATAAACTTCCTCTCATTTTCAGTAATAACTCCCTCTACTTGTGCCAATTCCAGCAGAGAATTTAACTCTTTCAGAAAAGGATCAGTAGGGTCCTTAGTCAGTACTCGATAGGTATCTTTATCATTTAGAATACGGTGGACCATTTGGCTGTACTGATCTGTATCCATAACAACAATATTGCCTCCTTTGTCAGAGGCCTTTATCGTTATGGTATCATTAACACGTAATCTGTCCAGGGCATGTTTCTCTGCTATTGTAAGATTGCTATGTATCTTCGAACCTTTAGGGCGAATTTTCTGAATATCATCAGTAACTACTTTAACAAAAGTATCTATTTGAGAGTACTGTGCGAAAGATGGTGTCATTTTAGATCTTGGTTTCAGATCTGTAAGTGGTATTGCAAGCTGTGTATCTAACCCTTCATTTTCATCAACCAAAGATTCCAAGACATCAATGGCTTCTCTATCTCTTCGGTAAGAAGCCCTATCGTTACTATTTAGCTGAGTATGCCATTTGTGCAAGGCCAACTTGCGGGCAAACAAGTTTATATCCTTTATCCAGTCAAACTCACTGAATTTGGGTACAGGGGTAAAGGATAGACCTCTCCGCAAGAGGGATTCTTCCGCTGCACTTAAAGTGTACGATGACAAGTTGAAGATTTGCATCCTATCCTCCTCCTGAACGTCACTTGTTGTTTGCATATTTACTCTTTCCATAGATGTCACTTGTGGACTATTGCCAGTAGAGATCATTATGGGCCTGTTGGTTGGTTGCCTAAACCCCCTGTCGCCATAGGCTGGTTGCTCATGCTGGCCTGAGTCAACCCTAAAAAATGGGGTTGCAAGGGGGGGGCATTCATCATACTTTGATTGGAATAAGGCTGTGATAACATTGCCATACCAGCAGGGCGTACTGGAAATGTATTTTGAGTTATCAAAGGTTGACCTGCACTCACGGGTGCCGATTGATATCTTTGTGGTGGCATTATACCTATCTGTTGAGATAAGCCATAGGATGAGCCATAATTCACAGATGTACCACATGTTGGATTAGCTGGTATATTGTCCTTCTTGACTGTCGGTTTCTTTTGATTATAAGGATACTTCCTCACAGGTCCTTTAAGATCTGGTCTTTTATATTTCCGTTTAGTACCTGAATTATTACTGGAATCTGAATGATATTCAGTGCCCGAGGTATCTGACTCCGATCTTACTTGTTGTTGCTGAAACTGGGGTCTATTGTAGGTCTTGTAAGTTTGATTCTTCTCCTTATATGTATATATTCTGCCAGTGGAGAAATCGGTATAATCCCTAATATATTTTTGATGTTTCCTTTCTTTAATTTCGCTCTTAAACACCTCAAGATTCTTCTGCAATTTTTGTTCCAAAATACTGTATTCAGGGTTAGATGAAAAGCCCTGTATCTGCTTTATTTCCGAGTCAAGTTGACTGGTAACCTTTTGGAGATAACTTCTCTCGTATTCAAGCAGATAGTTCACCAATCTGAGGGAATTCTCTGTCTGTAGAAGTTCCCACCCTTTAATGAAATTCTCGTCTTCTTTATGCGTACTTGGTGTGAGGGGAGACCTCAACCCTCTATATACCAACTGTTGTTGGGAATATGTCTCCAAACTGGAGACCTCCCACCAAGTACGAATGTACGATTTGTACGTTTTATTTAGAGTTTTGAAAGCTTGGTGTATATCCACCTGATTAAGTGGTAAATTCACTACAGAGAAAACATGAGGTGCCTCTGATTGAAATAAATCCGCATTCATAGGCTGAGATAAGAACCCAGACATTGCTGGATGGAGAACTTAGAGCAAGTATCTAGTACTGCTCATAATAAATTCAAACCAAGCAAATACTCCTAAGTGTCTCAGGGCAAACGTCAGCAGGAGGGGCTATAATGTTTTTATAAATCGGCATCCTAGTGACACAATAGCAAGATTCGAATAGGGTGGGGGTTTTCTTTAGTCAGCGGTGGCGACACTGTCTGGCTTAACTAGACCTTTCCACTGTGACACTGATCACAAGACATATGGGCAATTTTGACCTATGTTGTAGTCACATTGTGGATGACCGGACTTTTTAACATTTTTTCACTATGGTAACAAAAGCACAATTTATAATTTAGTGGTTGTAATAAAAGTTAAGTTTTAATAATTTAGTTAAGTAGTCTCTAGTTTAGGGCAGTCCTTGGGGACGTGTCCCTAAAATTGTAATTTTCATTGTTTTGCCCTGAGACACTTAGGAGTATTTGCTTGGTTTGAATTTATTATGAGCAGTACTAGATACTTGCTCTAAGTTCTCCATCCAGCAATGTCTGGGTTCTTATCTCAGCCTATGAATGCGGATTTATTTCAATCAGAGGCACCTCATGTTTTCTCTGTAGTGAATTTACCACTTAATCAGGTGGATATACACCAAGCTTTCAAAACTCTAAATAAAACGTACAAATCGTACATTCGTACTTGGTGGGAGGTCTCCAGTTTGGAGACATATTCCCAACAACAGTTGGTATATAGAGGGTTGAGGTCTCCCCTCACACCAAGTACGCATAAAGAAGACGAGAATTTCATTAAAGGGTGGGAACTTCTACAGACAGAGAATTCCCTCAGATTGGTGAACTATCTGCTTGAATACGAGAGAAGTTATCTCCAAAAGGTTACCAGTCAACTTGACTCGGAAATAAAGCAGATACAGGGCTTTTCATCTAACCCTGAATACAGTATTTTGGAACAAAAATTGCAGAAGAATCTTGAGGTGTTTAAGAGCGAAATTAAAGAAAGGAAACATCAAAAATATATTAGGGATTATACCGATTTCTCCACTGGCAGAATATATACATATAAGGAGAAGAATCAAACTTACAAGACCTACAATAGACCCCAGTTTCAGCAACAACAAGTAAGATCGGAGTCAGATACCTCGGGCACTGAATATCATTCAGATTCCAGTAATAATTCAGGTACTAAACGGAAATATAAAAGACCAGATCTTAAAGGACCTGTGAGGAAGTATCCTTATAATCAAAAGAAACCGACAGTCAAGAAGGACAATATACCAGCTAATCCAACATGTGGTACATCTGTGAATTATGGCTCATCCTATGGCTTATCTCAACAGATAGGTATAATGCCACCACAAAGATATCAATCGGCACCCGTGAGTGCAGGTCAACCTTTGATAACTCAAAATACATTTCCAGTACGCCCTGCTGGTATGGCAATGTTATCACAGCCTTATTCCAATCAAAGTATGATGAATGCCCCCCCCTTGCAACCCCATTTTTTAGGGTTGACTCAGGCCAGCATGAGCAACCAGCCTATGGCGACAGGGGGTTTAGGCAACCAACCAACAGGCCCATAATGATCTCTACTGGCAATAGTCCACAAGTGACATCTATGGAAAGAGTAAATATGCAAACAACAAGTGACGTTCAGGAGGAGGATAGGATGCAAATCTTCAACTTGTCATCGTACACTTTAAGTGCAGCGGAAGAATCCCTCTTGCGGAGAGGTCTATCCTTTACCCCTGTACCCAAATTCAGTGAGTTTGACTGGATAAAGGATATAAACTTGTTTGCCCGCAAGTTGGCCTTGCACAAATGGCATACTCAGCTAAATAGTAACGATAGGGCTTCTTACCGAAGAGATAGAGAAGCCATTGATGTCTTGGAATCTTTGGTTGATGAAAATGAAGGGTTAGATACACAGCTTGCAATACCACTTACAGATCTGAAACCAAGATCTAAAATGACACCATCTTTCGCACAGTACTCTAAAATAGATACTTTTGTTAAAGTAGTTACTGATGATATTCAGAAAATTCGCCCTAAAGGTTCGAAGATACATAGCAATCTTACAATAGCAGAGAAACATGCCCTGGACAGATTACGTGTTAATGATACCATAACGATAAAGGCCTCTGACAAAGGAGGCAATATTGTTGTTATGGATACAGATCAGTACAGCCAAATGGTCCACCGTATTCTAAATGATAAAGATACCTATCGAGTACTGACTAAGGACCCTACTGATCCTTTTCTGAAAGAGTTAAATTCTCTGCTGGAATTGGCACAAGTAGAGGGAGTTATTACTGAAAATGAGAGGAAGTTTATTTATAATGCAAAACCAACTATTTCAACGTTCTATGCGCTCCCGAAGATGCACAAGGGGACGACCCCACTCAAGGGTCGTCCCATTGTGTCAGGGAACAACAATCTGACACAGGGTGCCAGCCAATATTTGGATAAGATTTTATTTCCGTTTGTACCTTCCCTTTCTTCTTATTTAAGAGACACTAAGGACACAGTTTCTAAGATTAATGATTTGACAGTCACAGAGAGCACATCACTTATGAGTTTAGATGTGGAGGGTCTTTATAGCAACATACAGCACGAATTCGGTTTGAAAGCAATTAGCACTTTTCTTGACACTAAAAGTAGGCACTTTGCCAAACACAATAAGTTTGTTCTTGAACTTTTATCGTTTGTATTAACTCACAATTTCTTCCTCTTTGGCGGTGCATTCTACCATCAGGTGAAGGGCACCGCCATGGGGTCCTCTTGTGCACCCACGTATGCAAACCTGTTTTTAGGGTGGTGGGAAAGCACATTTGTTTTTGGTGAAGAGTTTAATTTTTATACACAGCACATTTCCTTTTGGGGGAGGTACATTGACGATATTTTGATTTTTTGGGAGGGGCCCCTTTGTTTATTTACAGAGTTTGTATCTAAACTAAATTGCAATGACATTGGAATGAACTTTACCTCAGAAGTAGGTGGTAGGTCCATTAACTTTTTGGACATTACCATCTACATAGATCCAAATAATCGAGTCCAGACTAAGCTATTTAGAAAACCCACAGCTACGAATAGCCTGTTACAATGGGAGAGTTGGCATCCTGCGTCCTTAAGACGCAGTATCCCCATAGGACAATATCTAAGGGCCAAACGGAACTGTTCTGAGGAGAATCAATTTATACAGGAGAGTAATAAGCTGTTTAACAAATTTAAAAAACGTGGCTATCCTTCCCAGTATATGAGGAAGGCTTTTAACAGAGCCAAAGTGGCCGATAGAACCACACTGTTGAATGACTCTCGGAACAGACAGGACGACAACATCATTAGATGCATAGGGACATATGATGCCTATTCTCAAAAGATCCATAAGATTTTGGAGTCTCATTGGCACATTTTATTATCAGATATGGATCTAAGAGATAGGTTAAGTCCCCATCCAAGCATCACATACCGTAGGGGCCCTAATCTGAAGGACATTTTGGTCCACAGCCATCAGAAAGGTATGGCTAAATCACCGGAATCATCAACTTGGTTACCGAACTCACCAACAGGCAGCTATGCATGTGGGCATTGTACCAATTGCAGATTTATGTGTAAGAAGAAAAGCTTCGACAATCCAGTGGACCATAAGACATACAAGATCAATGAGTTCATAAATTGTAGTACGAAGAACATCATCTATATTGCACAATGTCCGTGTATGAAGCTCTACGTGGGTAAAACTACACAGGAATTCCGAAAGAGAATTAGTAAGCACGTGAGCACAATAAGGACAGAGACAGAGACACCTCTATCAGTACATATGAGATCAATACACTCTACACAAAAATTTGCAATAAAATTTTGGGGTCTAAAGAAAATGGTCCTAAACGAAAGGAAGGGGAACATTGATCAGGTCCTGTTAAGAGAGGAGGCACGGTGGATTTACCGGCTGAAGTCTCTAAATCCGAGTGGCCTCAATGAAGGTTTCTCTTATTCCGCATTCCTAGATGGCTAATTGATTACTAAGTTTCCATAGTGATTTTAGAGTTTACCATGCAATGTGTATAGGTAGGGGTATTACCTTTTTTAGGTACTCTTTGATTTTGGACTATATATTGTCAAGGTGGTCGATCGGTTTCACTTTTTGGTCTAAGTACGAAATGAAAAAGTTAGTACACCAGTAAGAATGTGTTGGTTGTCAATTAGACTATGAAGATATCCACATTTTTTGTTGGAAGAAGACACATACGAGTAATGTGATCTATAGGGACTTTTTCCTTTGGTTCGGTCTATAAAACATTAATATTGGTACAGTTATAAATATATGGTCTTAGAAGTGAACTGTGTCAGTCATTGGTTTATTAAGTATGAGTACTAACACATATGATTTTGGTTTGCTTTGTATAATGGGTCACTATTATTTAGGTTTAGGTACTTGTATTCACTAATCATTATCTCAAATTGCACTATATAAGTTTTCATAGGGTTTATAATTAATTGGATCTATTACATTCTTTAACTTTATGGGTGCACTAATTGCACTATTCTCAATGGGCATTGATTTATACCCATATGGGCTTATCACACATTTTTTATATAATGTCTATATTTAATAGACTAGTTTTAGAACCAATGATTGAGCTTTAATACTTACCTTATTAACACCTTTATATTACAATATAAGAAACAGACGTCTAATTGTCATCCAAAAGTGCCAATAGTCTGTTCTTTAGACTTATCTTGATGCATTCTGATTATAAGGACTTATGAGTATATCAGATTGTTCCCTTAGACATGCGCAGTACACAACCAAGCTGCGGTATAGACTAAGTCCTATCACATGCGCAGTACTAAGAAGCGCTGTGGGACTAACAACGCGCATGCGCGAGACCAATAGCGGCCGTAATAGCGGGTATGACTGACCGTCAGCTGATCAGGCACATGATCGGCTGCGGGTGGTTACGATGGAAGTCGTGTAGGATAACGTAGCGGGCGCTGATAGGGCCAGTGGAGCGGTGTCCGATGACATCACAGGCAAGTCTGAAGTTGGATTGGCTAAACAATAGCAGGCTTTTGTAAACAATCAATATGATTGGTTGATATTGACGCAAAGTTATGATGTGGAACCGAACCGTGTGAGCGCACAGGAAATGATGCGCACAGTAGTTAATTTCCTACCATATAAAAGGACGACTGATGCATGGTATACCTGTCCTCACTTCTTTGAAAAAGCCAGGGTACACTGGCGAAACGTCAGCAGGAGGGGCTATAATGTTTTTATAAATCGGCATCCTAGTGACACAATAGCAAGATTCGAATAGGGTGGGGGTTTTCTTTAGTCAGCGGTGGCGACACTGTCTGGCTTAACTAGACCTTTCCACTGTGACACTGATCACAAGACATATGGGCAATTTTGACCTATGTTGTAGTCACATTGTGGATGACCGGACTTTTTAACATTTTTTCACTATGGTAACAAAAGCACAATTTATAATTTAGTGGTTGTAATAAAAGTTAAGTTTTAATAATTTAGTTAAGTAGTCTCTAGTTTAGGGCAGTCCTTGGGGACGTGTCCCTAAAATTGTAATTTTCATTGTTTTGCCCTGAGACACTTAGGAGTATTTGCTTGGGTTGTATAACTACAACTCCCAGCTTGCACAAACAGCTAAAGTGCATGCTGGGAGTTGTAGTGGTGCATCTGCTGGTTGAATAACTACAACTCCCAGCATGCCCGTTGGCTGTCGGTGACTGCTGAGAGTTGTAGTTTTGCAACAGCTGAAGGCACACTGGTTGTGAAACTCAGAGTTTTTTTTTACCTAACTTTTTTTTACCTAACTGTTTCTCGACCGGTGTGCCTCCAGCTGTTGCAAACTACAACTCTCAGCAGTCACCGTACACCATGCACCGTACATGCTGGAAGTTGTAGTTTTGCAACAGCTGGAGGCACACTGGTTGTGAAACACTGAGTTAAGTCACAAACTCAGTGATACATAACCAGTGTGCCTACAGTTATTGCAAAACTACAACTCTCAGCAGTCACCGACAGCCAACGGGCATGCTGGGAGTTGTAGTTATGCAACAGCTGGATGTCCCCCCCCCCCCAATGTGAACGTACAGGGTACACTCACATGGGCGGAGGATTACAGTAAGTATCTGGCTGCAAGTTTGAGCTGCCGCAAACTTTCTGCTGCAGCTCAAACTAACAGCAAGAAACTACTGTGAACCCCCGCCCGTGCGACTGTACCCTAAAAACACTACACTACACTAACACAAAAAATAAAATAAAAAGTAAAAAAACACTACATATACACATACCCCTACACAGCCCCCCTCCCCTCCCCAATAAAAATGAAAAACGTCTGGTACGCCACTGTTTCCAGAACGGAGCCTCCAGCTGTTGCAAAACAACTCCCAGTATTGCCAGATAGCCACTGACTGTCCAGGCATGCTGGGAGTTTTGCAACAGCTGGAGGCACCCTGTTTGGGAATCACTGGCGTAGAATTCCCCTATGTCCACCCCTATGCAAGTCCCTAATTTAGGCCTCAAATGCGCATGGCGCTCTCCCTTTGGAGTTTAGGGTCACATATGGGGTATCGCCGTACTCGGGAGAAATTGTGTTACAAATTTTGGGGGGTATTTTCTGCTTTTACCCTTTTTAAAAATGTAAAATTTTTGGGAAAACAAGCATTTTAGGTAAAAAATTTTTTTTTTTTTTTACATATGCAAAAGTCGTGAAACACCTGTGGGGTATAAAGGTTCACTTAACCCCTTGTTACGTTCCCCGAGGGGTCTAGTTTCCAAAATGGTATGCCATGTGTTTTTTTTTTTGCTGTCCTGGCACCATAGGGGCTTCCTATATGCGGCATGCCCCCAGAGAAAAATTTGCTTTCAAAAAGCCAAATGTGACTCCTTCTCTTCCGAGACCTGTAGTGCGCCAGCAGAGCACTTTTCACCCCCATATGGGGTGTTTTCTTAATCAGGAGAAATTGGGCTTCAAATTTTTAGGGGTATTTTCTGCTATTACCCTTTTTACAAATAAAAATTTTTTGGGAAAACAAGCATTTTAGGTAAATATATATATATTTATTTTACATTTGCAAAAGTCGTGAAACACCTGTGGGGTATTAAGGTTCACATTATCCCATGTTACATTCCCCGAGGGGTCTAGTTTCCAAAATGGTATGCCATGTTTTTTTTTTTTTGCTGTTCTGGCACCATAAGGGCTTCCTAAATGCAACATGCCCCCCAAAAACCATTTCAGAAAAATGTACTCTCCAAAATCCCCTTGTTGCTCCTTCGCTTCTGAGCCCTCTACTGCGCCCGCCGAACACTTTACATAGACATATGAGGTATGTCCTTAATCGAGAGAAATTGGGCTACAAATACAAGTAAAAATTTTGTCCTTTTACCCCTTGTAAAAATTCAAAAATTGGGTCTACAAGAACATGCAAGTGTAAAAAATGAAGATTGTGAATTTTCTCCTTCACTTTGCTGCTATTCGTGTGAAACACCTAAAGGGTTAAAACACTTACTGAATGTCATTTTGAATACTTTGGGGGGTGTAGTTTTTATAAATGGGGTATTTCTAATATGAAGACCCTTCAAATCCACTTCAAAACTGAACTGGTCCCTGAAAAATAGCGAGTTTGAAAATTTTGTGAAAAATCGGAAAATTGCTGAGGAAATTTGAAGCCCTCTGGTGTCTTCCAAAAGTAAAAACTCATACATTTTATGATGCAAACATAAAGTAGACATATTGGAAATGTGAACCAAAAAAAAAATGTATTCGTAATATCCATTTTCCTTACAAGCAGAAAGCTTCAAAGTTAGAAAAATGCAACATTTTCTAATTTTTCATCACATTTACGGATTTTTCACCAAGAAAGGATGCAAGTATCGACAAAAATTTACGTTAAAGTAGAATATGTCCCGAAGTGTTAACCTTTTCTGAGCTTTTTTTTTTTGGCCTGGTTGCTTGGCTACGCCTTAGCCAATCTGGTTGTGGTAGCAATCAGGCTGAGTCACCTGTGAGCTGATTATTTAGTCCAGCTCATTCCTTTCCTGGTTGCCAGTGAAAGAGCTTGTCTCTGAATAACCAGTATTGTTTGTCCTGTATTATTGTTATTGGCTTTCTGACCTCTCTTCTGTATTTGCGTATTGGTACCTCGCGTATTCTAGTTGCTGTCCCTGCCTGTCTGACCTTGCTTTTCTGTGTGTGTGTGTTTAGTTTGTTTTCTGTTAGTTTTGTATGCCTCCAGCTGTTTTTCCCGACATTTACAATATTGTATTTTATTGTTTTGACTTGTGACTGTCCCTCACTTATTTAGGAAGGGACAGTCTTCGTGGTTGTGGACCCGTTATTTAGGACGGGTACACAAGTAGGCAGGGACAGAGGGAGTGGGTAAGTTTAGTGCTACACTCTATCCCTGCCCTACATGACAGATGGCCTATTGGGCCTAAAGGATCATGGGCAATAAAATCTAATAATAAACAAAAGGGGAGTAATCACAGCCATTAATTCTGGCTATGCGAACCTAGCCTAGTACACCCTTTCACTTTAAAATCATCCAAAGTTGGGAAAAAATACACAATAAATTATACAATTATACATTTATTGCAGATTTTCCCTATTGCCTTCAATGAAGAAATCAAAATTTGCAACATATTCTTCAGTGGAAATGCTGAAGATTAACCGCAAAATGCACAACTGCAGATTAAAAAGAAAAAAAAAATATATAAATTCTCTCAAAATATTGAAATAAATGGTTGCACTCCCCACTTCAGCGTGGACAAATATATACCGTATTTTTCGCCGTATAAGACGCACTTTTTCTTCCCCAAAACTGGGGGGGGGGAAAGTTGGTGCGTCTTATACAGCGAATACACTCCTATCGGGTCGGCCCCTGCGGCCATCAATGGCCGGGACCCGCGGCTAATACAGGACATCACCGATCGCGGTGATGCCCTGTATTAACCCTTCAGACGCGACGATCAAAGCTGACCGCCGCGTCTGAAGCGAAAGTCGGGCTGTTCGGGACCGCGGCGTCCCGAACAGTTTACAGGACGCCGGGAGGGACCTTACCTGCCTCCTCGGTGTCTGCTCCGTGTCAAGATCCCCTGCATGGTGGCGCTACCTCCTATCCAGTGGTACTACCTCCTATCCAGTGGTCTTCAACCTGCGGACCTCCAGATGTTGCAAAACTACAACTCCCAGCATGCCCGGACAGCCAACGGCACTGTTGGATGCAGAATCTTTTTTTTCTAGATTTTGCACCTTTAAAATTGGGTGCGTCTTATATGCCAGTGCGTCCTATAGGGCGAAAAATACGGTAGTTTTATTCGGTGCAGTTCATCAGTGAAGACACATCAAGTGACGGACAGTTACACGGAATATCAAGTGTACGGCACGCTTCATTAGACCTGCAAATGACTTACAAAGTGATTAGATGGGTCATTGTGCCGACTGCTCTAACTACGTTGTTATTCAAATAATCAAGACTAGTTTTTAATTCAGAAAATGCTACAATAAATCTGCCGAATGCAACCATACGGTAACTATGAAACCCTATGGTAATACGGCCGCCATTCACGATGCAGTCTGTAGCTCGGCGGTCCCTTTGACTCTTTAGAAATAAAAAGCTTATTTTATTCTAGAGATGAGCGAAGTTACAGTAATTCGATTCGTCACGAACTTCTCGGCTCTGCGTTTGCTGACTTTATCCTGCATAAATTAGTTCAGCTTTCCGGTGCACTGGAGACTCTCTCCTAGGACTGTATCCACCTTTTCCATCCCACCGGAGCACCTGAAAGCTGAACTAATTTATGCAGGAAAAGTCATCAACTGCCGAGCCGAGAAGTTCGTGACATTTATAAAAGGTAGAGTTGGATTTATTTCTGAATTATCTGTCAGTCCATGTCTGCAGCGTATGCAGATCAGCAATATTCCTTCATGTTTCTCTTTAAATGTATTGAAAGAATAAAAATAGAAAAAAAAAGTTACAAATGTAGACATTTTAAATAACATTTAGGGCAGGGACCCACGTGACGTATTTTGCTGGGTATTTGTTGCTGAGTATTTTCCTACAATGGATAATAAAATCGGCTGCATATTTTGCTACCCATTGACTGTAATTAATAAGAAAATATGCAGCAGAAAATACGTAGCAAAATACGGCATGTGTGACTCTGCCCTAAGGGTGCGTTCACACGCTATTTGTTTTTGTGGGTTTTCCGCTGCATATTTGAAAGTGGGCGGGCTCCTCTCGGCTGTCCGTAGCAGATTTTCCGCGGCAGAATTTACGCTGCGGAAAATCCGCCGCAGTCCCTACTGACTTCAATGGGGCTTGAGGCAGATTTTCCACAGCGTAAATTCCTCCGTGGAAAATCTGCTGCGGACAGCCGAGAACAGCCCCCCCCCCACCCCCTTTCAAATACGCAGCGGAAAACCCGCAAATACAAATAGCATGTGAATAGCATGTGAACTGAAGTCTGAAATCATGGTAAAACCAAGTGAGTCTAATGACCTATACCTGATCTTTTAATATATTACTGAAAAATACTCTGGAAACTCCAATTGTGTATAAAAAGACATTTTATTTGATACATTTTACTTTACACATTAAAACACTCACAAGTAGGCAAAGACTAGTAACAAGTGTGATTTCCCCTGTACAATTCCCTTTATAAACGTTAGAGCCAACGTGGCCTGTAGTCCAAGTGACCGGTGTCCTTGTTTGCATTTCCTGTGCAATTCAGAAAAATAAAGCCCATCTCTGGTTCCTTTTTCCTCTGACAATCCCTTGGAGTATGCACCAAATGTAAATGTTACAATTCTCATTCTTGTTTGAGTGGTACAAAAATAATGTACAAAAATAGACTCTGTATAGCAATGTTCATACACATGTACAAAACAGACTAATAGTTTGTTAGAATGTATACACAGAAAGGTACTAGCTTAAGCAGAGTCCATACTTAAAGGGGTACTCCGGTGAAATTTTTATTATTATTTTTTTTAATCAACTGGTGCCAGAAAGTTAAACAGATTTGTAAATGACTTCTATAAAAAAAAAATCTTTACCCTTCCAGTACTTTTTAGCAGCTGCATGCTACCGAGGAAATTATTTTCTTTTTTTAATGTCTTTTTTGTCTTGTCCACAGTGCTCTCTGCTGACACCTGATGCCCGTATCAGGAACTGTCCAGAGCAGAAGAAAATCCCCATTGCAAACCTATCCTGCTCTGGACAGTTCCTGACACAGACAGAGGTGTCAGCAGAGAGCACTGTGGACAAGACAAAAAAGAAATTAAAAAAGAAAATAATTTTCTCTGCAGTATACAGCTGCTAATAAGTACTAGAAGAGTAAAGATTTTTTTAATAGAAGTCATTTACAAATCTGTTTAACTTTCCGGCACCAGTTGGATAAAAAAAAACAACACTTTTTCCACCGAAGTACCCCTTTAAAGTGTGTCTGTCGCTTGTACACAACATTAGGGCAAATATTTTATGGACAGAATCTATAGTACTTAATGTATAGTATTATTTTAAAGGGGTTATCTCATGAATAATATTGGTTTGTGTTCCAAACTTGAGTTGTATTCACATTTATTAATAAAAGATTCTTTCACAAGATGTATTACTGTAGCACCACCTTGTATTTCACCTACTTCTCTCTAAAGTGCATCCACCTTACCAAGTATTTAGAGGTGGACATGGATGTTTGTTTCTGGGCTCCTCTGCTCTCTGCTGGATCACCTCTTCACATTACAAAGGGGTCTCTGCTTTGGTGTAGAATCTAGCCAATAGTCAGTCTCTTCTCTGCTTGTCAGAGGAGATGCTAAGCAAGTGTAATGGCATTCTCCTCTGACAAGTAGAAATTACATTATATAGTTGCTAAGTTATGCAAGTTATTGCTGTTTGGTATTATGTGATGAGGAGTATGCACTGTTTTGTGTATATCTTGGCTGAAGGAGACAACACTGTACTGGATTACTGGAGGGAGAGAGAGGGGGGGAGAGAGAGAATGGAGATTCTGCCCTACACTTACTGTTCTATATCGCACACTACATTCTAGCTGCGGAGGACAGAAAACAATGCTTTTTATTTATTAAAAGGGTACTCCGGTGCTGAGCGTTCGGAACAAATAGTTCCAAAAGCTTAGATCCTGCCTCGGGGCTCGTGACATCATGGCCCCTCGTGACATCATGGCCCCTCGAGACATCACGCCCCGCCTTACATTGAGGGGGTGTGGCATAACTTAACGAGGGGGCGGGACCATGCAGGCTCTAAGCTTTGGAAACTATTTGTTCCGAACACTCAGCACTGGAGTACCCCTTTAATGAAAGGATTCCTCTGCTTATGTTTGTATATGCCTACATTTTGCAGACTAAGGTGATTCATGGAATAACCCCTTGAAGAAATGGATTTTTTGGCGATGGTTGCCATTGTGTGTAAATGATAGGAACTATACAAAGGAGTTTATTCTGTATACAGTATCCACCATTACATATTAGTACACTAAGTCACTGCCATGTAGCAAACAACAGCATTATAGTGAACGTTTTTTCTACATGCTGAAATATATACCTTTCTTGTAAAAGCAAGAAGAAAAACATTTGTTATCAGTAGATTCACACCTTATATTCCAAATCCATCTCAGTGGAAAAATCCACATTGTCATCAAATGGATACAGCTCCAGAAATACAGCTTATACTGTTATTTATTATCAGTGCTAAGCGCGAGCTCCTGCAAAGAGTTAATGTCCGCATCTTCATCCTGTCCTAGGTTTCCCTCCAGCACACAGACACACAAAGTGATAGCAATAGTTACAGTATAAACATTGGCACCTGCTACGAAAGCTCTGAACAATATACCAGGTGACATAAAGCACCTTGTTTTTGAGGATTTATTTTTTATTTAGTTTTTTGTATTCCTTACACCCAGGCCAACATAAAGTCAAACGGGTGTCTAGCAATATTTGTCTCCTTAAAGGGGTATTCCAGGTGTTAGAGAATTGTATTTAAAATAAAAATCACCTCAAGATAAATAACTTACTAATATAGAGTTATCACAAATTGTACTTGCTTCAGCATGTTTTAGCTTGACTCATCCCTGACAGGAAGTTGTGTAGTTCTTTCATTGTCAATGTGGTGTTGTCTCAGCATCTGGCTTCCTGACTCCTCCCTCTATCCAGAGACAAAGCATCATCCCCTGCTGTCTCAGAAGGCTTGGCCGGATCTTGTCTTTGAGCTCTAGCCTCATCCCCAGATTCATATACATCTATACAGTGATAAAGATACAATGGCCTCAGGTTACAACATTTTTCTTTCCTAGACCATTGTAACTTGATACCGTAACATAACTCATGAAACTGTAACGTAACTCATGAAAGAATAAAGTTACGTTAAAAGCAAGCACATCATTGTTTTTCTTGTGAAATTCCCAATAAGTTTCACATGACCCTCTTCCTATTGAAAAAACAAAAATGGCCGACTTCAAAATGGCCGCCATGGTCACCACCCATCTTGAAAAGTTTCCCCCCTCAGGTATACTAATGTGCCACAAACAGGAAGTTAATATCACCAACCATTCCCATTTTATTAAAGGGGTACTCCGCCCTTAGACATCTTATCCCCTATCCAAAGGATCTGACATCTTATCCCCTATACTTTGGATAGGGGATAAGATGTCTAGGGGCGGAGTACCCCTTTAAGGTGTATCCATATAAATGGCCCACCCTGTAGATATCTTCTAGCAGCTATAAATGCTTTTTATATGGACTTGCTTTATATGTATTAAATATCATGGTTATTTTTATTTAATCTTCACATTTTCTTATTTTGAGATGACATTTTGGAGACTTTGAAGTTCTGCAGCATTTTTTTTTTTTTACCAGACATCTTACCGGAGTACCCCTTTAAGTTGATGGTAACCCTTTTTTAGGATCAACTTAGCTTTAAAAAGGTTCAGTGGTATAAAACAGTGCACTTAAAAACGAGTGTGTGCAAAGGTCACAAACAATAGCATTTTCTTATGTTAACAACTCACAATATTGTCCACATTCTTATCATATTAATATAATCATTAGTTTACAATGTATAGCGCAAAATAACTTATTGATGGACACCATAAGTTCTAGAAGCATTTCTTTAAAGGGCCAGCAGTTTTTAGTCCATGGTAATACAGGGTAAACTGTGCTCAGTCAGTAAAAATAATAGTTTTATTTATATACAGTGAAAATTAATTTATATACAATGAAAACATTATTGTTTTTCAGTAGTGGGCTGGTTCTGCAAGTATAATCCGGCTTGGACACATCAAGCTTCATGTACTATGGCAGTGCAGTATTATACAATTCATTCTGTTTGCTCTTATAGGCTTTCACTTAGAAATGGGCATATTACTGAGTACTCAGTGGTAAGTGCTTTAAAGGGGTACTCCGGTGAAAACCTTTTTTCTTTTAAATCAACTGGTGGCAGAAAGTTAAACAGATTTGTAAATTACTTCTATTACAAAATCTTAATCCTTCCTGTACTTAGCTGCTGAATACTACAGAGGAAATTATTTTCTTTTTGGAATGCTCTCTGATGACATCACGACCACAGTTCTCTCTGCTGACGTTATTATAATAATAACACTATATTTATTGTTGCCCTTAGTGGGATTTGAACCCAAGTCTCCAGCACTGCAAGGCAGCAGCTAACCACTGAGCCACCATGCTGCCCTTAGCATACATCTGCTATACATCTGCTATACATCTGCTATGCATGGTTGCTAAAATGGACAGAAATGTCAGCAGAGAGCACTGTGTTCGTGATGTCATCAGTGTTCCAAAAAGAAAGGAATTTCCTCTGTAGCATTCAGCAGCTAATAAGTACTGGAAGGATTAAGATTTTTTAATAGAAGTAATTTACAAATATGTTTAACTTTCTGCCACCAGTTGATTTAAAAGAAAAAAGGTTTTCACCGGAGTACCCCTTTAATGATCATGAGGATGACTGAGAGACTAAAAGGTCCCCCATGGCTCCAGTGTATCAAGGTGGGTGAGAATATGGTGGCGATCATAGGGTTGGATGCATGCCTATATATTCCTATATGTAAAGTAGCTCTTCTCTACAAGGAAAATTATTTTTTTCTTTTGTGCCACCAATGGGTATGTTCACACTACGTAATTCCCGCGGAATTCTGTGAGCGGAATGCCGCGAACGGAAATCCGTGCTGTGAACATAAAACAGTGTGAATGGGTCTTCCGCGAGACCTGTTCACACTGTGGAATTTCAGCGGCGGACAATTCCGCCGCTGAAATTGTTCCGCGCAAAGAAAGAACATGTTCATTCTTTGCGTGGAAGTCCGCGAACACTGCATAGCCGTCAATGGTGACAGCGCAGTGCTGCGCGGTCCTACCACTGAAGTATTGCGGGGGCCCCCAGAATGTAATTCTGCAAGCGGAGATTCCATTCATTATCTGTAGTGTGAACATACCCTGTTGGTTGGAGACAGCTTTCCTGTAAGGTAATGCTCAATGTTTTCTTTTTGGGTTATTTTTTTTTTAATACAGTTACAAGTGCTTAAAGGGGTACTCCGCTGCTCGGTGTTTGGAACAAACTGTTCCGAACGCTGGAGCCGGCAACTCGTGACGTCATAGCCCTGCCCACTCACGATGTCACACCCCGCCCCCTCAATGCAAGTCTATGGGAGGGGGCGTGACGGATGTCACGCCCCCTCCCATAGACTTGCATTGAGGGGGTGGGGCGTGACATAGTGAGTGGGCAGGGTTATGATGTCACAAGCTCCCGGCTCCAGCGTTCGGAACAGTTTGTTCCAACCGCTGAGCAGCAGAGTACCCCTTTAAGGTAGCAGGAAAACATTTTTAAAAAAACATGTACTCACCTGCTGTTCTCCTGCCGATGCAAACATGCCAGCACCATTGTTTACAGAGTCTGGTTCTTTCATCTGACATATAGGAAGTGCCCGCACAGCCAATCACTGCCCGCAGTGGTGACCTGCCTTAGGGTGGGTTCACACCACAATTTTCTATACAGTTTTTGGATACGATTTAAAAAAAAAAAAAATGTATGCAACCGTACAGCAAACCGTGCCCATAGACTTTCCATTCAAAACCGTATGCACCATATTGCATACGGTTGTCTCAGTTTTTCACACCACACAGTTTCTTACTTTTTTTTTTCTGGACAGAAAACCATGGCCTACCACGGTTTTTGGTCCAGGTGAAAAACCGTATAGACCCGTATACGTTTTTTTTTAAACATGGGAGATAATGGGAACCGTACAGAACTGTATGTGTGTACAGTTCCATCCAGTTTTTACCATACGGTTTTTGACTTTGCACAGTTTTTTTTCTTGGAATTTCAATCAAACAAGTGAAACTTTATTCATAATGGAGTGAAAAGTTCAAAACGTATGCGTTTTTTTTCTTAAAAAACGGATGCAACCAGACATCACTTTTCAAACCATATACAGATAAAACTTTGTACACACGTTTATATACAGTTTAGTCAGGTTTTGAGGAATCTGTTTTTTTATCAAAAACCTGAAAAAAAACTGTATTGCAAAAACGTGGTGTGAACCCAGCCTTAGCCAGTGATTCGGTTAGCTGGCACTTCCTATGATTTGAGATGAAGAGCATGAAGCTTTGAGCAGCCGGACCAGCACCGGCAGGGGATTGGCAGGATGAGGAGTTTGTTTTTTATGTTTTCCTGCCACCCTGATCAATTCTATAAGTAAAAATATTTCTCTGGTTAACCCCTTTAATGAGCCATGATTTATCTATGGATTATTAACCAAACCAGGATCTCCTTCAAAGAAAACTGACCCATTTGTAGAAAAGGTGGCATAACAAAGCAACCTATTTTTCGTCTGGAGGAAGGCTACTTTGCACACTTTTTCCCCCCCAACGATCATTGCACGGTCTATAAGACTATGACAACTTGGAATTCTTCCCAAGTAGACACGTTACCCCACAGACCCATATATCACTGTCTTAAGAAGAAAACATGCGGTTAAAGCAAAAGTTTTTACATGGTGTTATGCATGCCTACAGGTGGGCTGCGTGACATCGAATTTAGCAACTTTCAAGTGAGGATCCCTGTGGCACTGCGTAATGCCATGATACTTAGAATGCCATGACAATTTCTTATACAGTTTTCCTTGTTATCTGCAACAGGGAGGATGCTGAGCTCTTCATATAACAGAAGTCGTGACAGTGTCACAATGCATTTCATTACTGCTTACTGTGCAATTTTCTCTAAAAGAAGAACTAGCAGCTCTACCCATCTGTAATATTCAATATTTTAACTTGTAGAGTAAAAAAATAATTGATAAAAAAATATTTTAGCAAGTAAACTTCTTGGTAAAGAGGACAAATGTTTGATCTGTTGATATGAGGAAATACTTCATTCACCATTAACATGTAATATTTGTAATTCTAAATCCTAAAAGAAAGTGACATGAACACAAAGGATACAAATAAAAGAAAAGATGAAACACTACTTCTCATTTATAGTTTTTTTTTCTTTTCTTTTAAATAAACGAGCAGTGGCCTTCTTTGGGAATGGTTTGGTGTAGGTACTCATGGGAAATCCTTTTTGACTCCCGTTCCAGCAAACTGATCATTTAGGAGGATCAAGACAGGTGAAAGCTGTTTAGGACAACATATACAATCTTCCCTGACCACAGTAGCTGATAATAGTAAACTACTGGTCATAGTAGCACTTGGCTCAATGAACATCCTTTGTGTCCTAGAAATCGAGGACTAAATTCCTGCAGCTGGCTTCAGAGGCAAACAGTACATATCAGGATGATCTGCTTCTTGAGAGCAAACAAAACAGTGAAGAAGGAATGAGACAGCCTGGAACAATGGCCATGTTTATGTCCGCTGCAGGTCACCCTTAACAAACAGACGGCTATGCCAGTAATCTGGATTATCAAATGCACAGTCTTTTACCTCCAGTTCTCTCAGAGGTTGAATGTAAGCTCTTTGTAAGGCCTCTCTGTGGCATGTTTGGGGAACCACCATGGGTTTATCTAAGGGCTTTGGCTGGTCTGTGATTAATTTCATGTCCTCGTAGCCCTGTTTATCATCTGAATTGCTGTCCTTCCTGACTTTGCTATTTCGGTTCATGTAGGTGTATTCTGCATCTTTATCTCCTTCTAGTTCTTGGCTCTGGTTGCGTCTTCCTTGCTCGTTCATATACTCATAGTCCTCCTTGTTTTCGTACTCATAATATTCCTCCTTACTGTCCCGCCGCGTAGAGCTTGTGCGCTCTCTGCTTCCATCTCCTGCCCCTCGAATGTCCATATACTCATACTCCAACCTTTCTGACGTCTGCCTCTTCCTGTTCATATACTCATATTCATCATCCTCCTCTTCAGTGGCACTGGCCATGCATGGGGTTAGGGATCTAGATCCTTGGGACATTAGTGTTCCATCCTCTGATAGATCTGTGCAAGAATGGGAAATGATAAGCAAGATACATTTGTGCAGAACACTTGGAGCTTATTAAATACACAAAGAAACAATTCTCCATTGCCAAATAGTTAGAGTACAAGCTCTAGTGAAGCAGAGGTACAATATACTAGCAGGTCTAGGTCCATGTTTCTATAGATTGGTTAGGTTAAGGGAAAAGGGCAGAAAAATGTTCCTTTTAATGCTATTGTTAGTTATAGTTATTTTTACAAACGATCACTGTTGCCTGTTGGGATGTTGATAACGCTATTATTATTGGTGATTGGTCTCAAAAAGATTTAAAATATAGCGAGCAGTGACCTCATTGCGTATGGGGCAAGATCTGTTAGCCAGGGCTGGCAGACCACCCTATTCCTGTACGAAGTTGCAACTATGATTTCTTAGACACAGCACAGCCATTCAGAGTCAATCATAGATCAGTGAGATAAGAAAGCTGGTCAGTGTCTCTGGGGCTCCATGGGGCCGGCAGCATAGAACTAGTGACAGATTTCCTTTAAAGATATTTACTGTCTTCCTAATGTTACACACATATCATCCTGTCTGAACCACACTCTTAAGAGCCCTTTGAAAAAATGTTGTGTTCTAGAGCAGTGTTTTCCAAGTGCGGTTTACAGTAACCCTAACAGGTCATGTTTTTAGGATTTCCTTTTACAGACACCTGATTCACGGACTAGAATTATATCACCTGTGAAAGACTAAGGAAATCCTGAAAACCTGACCTGTTGGGGGGACTCGAGGACCGCGCTTGGGAGACACTGTTCTAGAGCAATAGCTCAAAGCTATGTCTTGGGCTGAACATACACATTAGATCTCTGTTATTCAACTGAACCTGAACAACCCATGCATGCACAATCACAGAGTCCGAGCATGCATATTTATTTCATGGAAAGAGGGGATCAGGCTGGTGACATCATTTCTGTTTTCTCCAGAACCTCTAGCAACAGGGAAACAATGGATCAGTATGCTAAAATGGACCCAACATTAGGGGCTGTTAGGCTGTAATCTACCCATAGTATTACTGCTTAATCTAATATGTATGACCAAAGGTTATAGCTACCTTAATGTACTCACTAAATACATTTTTTCCTAAATTATTCATGCTGTTTTTTTTGCTTATGGATGTAACAATCTCTGTTGTTTCTATTCTATGCATTCTAATGAACCTACATTTATTCTATATTAAAAACAACATGCACTGGATCAGCTGCAGGTCAGATGTGTACATACCTCCCTGGCTAAGCTCAGGCATTATGTACTCGCTGTCAGTATCTGGGGTACCAGCAAGTAGGCTCTCTCTCTGGGAGCGATAAGCACTGTCTAAACGTGAGCGAGGACTACGACTCAGGCTCCCAAATCCAAATGACGTTTCCTCTGTTGTTTCCATGTCAGATAGAGTACAACAGCCCTCAGATGACTCTGAGACTGTGCGGCCTACAGAGTCCTGCCTTCTCCTGGTTGCCCATCTGGCACCTGGATCGATACGGTGCATTGAACTCTGAAACAGAAGTAAAATTGTCACATTTACTGCACATGAAAATTAGTAATGAACAAGTAATATTTAGTAATATTTTCTTTCTTCTGTACATATTACAAGTAACTAATAAGTGTAAATAATCAGATCAAAACAATACAAATGATATAATATCTTCCTTCTCAGACATGAAGTTACCTTCTTGCTGATGGTACCAATGCTCTGGTTCATAGGAAGGTATCCAGCAAGTGAACTCTGCAAACTATGACTCTAAAACACAAATGAAAAAAACATAAGGTTATCTACAATAAAGTGCAAAATAAATGCACTTTTCAGCATCTTTATTTATAAATTGTGACATATAACTAATGACTCAATAATATATTGATCAATGACGGCTCTGACAAAGTGTGGTTTGCATGTAAAAGGTTTTTGTCACTTCTGAAAACTTATCTGAGCCTCTCTCCCTGTTTGCTCTAGTGAACAGTGATGCTCTCAGCATCAGGACCCCCATCAATTAACTTTCTTTAAAGTGGTACTCCCACCCTAGACATCTTATCTCCTATCCAAAAGGATAGGGGATAAGATGTCTGATCGCGGGGGTCCTGTCGCTGGGGACCCCCGCAATGTTGCATGCGGCACCCACCTGTTTCTTGTCCGGAAGCGCTGGAGGGTCTGGGTCGCGACCACGGGACCGGAAGTCCGTGACGTCAGGACTCCACCCCCATGTGACATCACTCCCTGTCCCCTCAATGCACGTCACGCCCCCTCCCATAGACTTGCATTGAGGGGACGGGGCATGACGTCACATGGGCGCGGAGTCCTGACCCTCCATCGCTTCCGGACAAAAAACAGGTGGGTGACGCATGCAACATTGAGGGGGTCCCCAGTGGCGGGACCCCTGCAGTCAGACATCTTATCCCCTATCCTTTGGATAGGGGATAAGATGTCTAGGGTGGGAGTACCCCTTTAAGTGGCAGGTACTTTATCATTACATGAAGTGTTCATTTTTCCCTAGAACTCCCTTTGAGTGTGGAAGCTTAAAACTGAAAGAGAAGAGCACCTTAGGTTTCTTTACAACATTGCTCCTCCATGTTTGGACATCCTTTGCAATCCAGGGAACCTTTAAAAATTCAGGGAACAGAGTAATGGGGCCTAAATACTAAATGATCCCCTTTTCTAATGCCTGAATGCCCACTGCAAAATTTCAACTTTTCATTTATACATTAGCCACATTTTTTCATAAATGCAACTATATTCAAATCTCTTTAAAGGAGTAGTCCAGTGGTGACCCAGTGGTGAACAACTTATCCCCTATCCTAAGGATAGGGGATAAGTTTGAGATCGCTGGGGGTCCGACCGCTGGGGCCCCCTGCAATCTCCTGTACGGAGCCCCGACAGCCCGCGGGAAGGGGGCGTGTCGACCTCCGCACGAAGCGGCGGCCGACACGCCCCCTCAATACAACTCTATGGCAGAGCCGAAGCGCTGCCTTCGGCAATCTTCGGCTCTGCCATAGAGATGTATTGAGGGGGCGTGTCGGCCGCCGCTTCCTGCGGGGGTCGACACCCGCTATCTGGCCGGAGAGCCTGGCCCCCGTACAGAGAGATCCCAGGGGGCCCCAGCGGTCGGACCCCCCGCGATCTCAAACTTATCCCCTATCCTTAGGATAGGGGATAAGTTATTCACCACTGGACTACCCCTTTAATAGCAGCCCTATAAAGCACAGTCTACCATTAAAGTTAAGGTATTAGCAGTTAGGCCAGATGTACAGATTGCACGGCTTATTATATAAGACTCCAATACACATTGGATTTCTGTGGGACCGGCCCACTGTCTAATGTGCATGGGTGCCTCCCTACTCTCCTCTAGAAGATGACGAAGGGAAGAGAAATATCTGGAATTATGAATTTTAACTGCCTTTTCTGTTTTTAGAAAGATAAGCAGTCACCAGGGGAGTCTGGCAGTGGCTCTGAATTAAAGGGGTATTCCAGGCAAAACATTTTTATATATATATATATCAACTGGCTCCGGAAAGTTAAACAGATTTGTAAATTACTTCTATTAAAAAATCTTAATCCTTCCAATAGTTATTAGCTTCTGAAGTTTTCTGTCTAACTGCTCAATGATGATGTCACGTCACGGGAGCTGTGCATGATGGGAGAATATCCCCATAGGAACTGCACAGCTCCCGGGACGTGAGTCATCAGAGAGCAGTTAGACAGAAAACAACAACTCAACTTCAGAAGCTAATAACTATTGGAAGGAATAAGATTTTTTAATAGAAGTAATTTACAAATCTGTTTAACTTTCCAGAGCCAATTGATATATAAAAAAAAGTTTTGGCCTGGAATACCCCTTTAAGGCATGCAAGAGAGATAGCAGTAAAAGAGCAAATCGGCTCCTGGCTGTAGTTACGTTAGTTAAAACCTTACCCTAGAATAGTCTATTCTTTGTCGGGATGCATAAAGAGTGCTTGGAGTTTTTGGGTGTGGTTCAATATCTTCATCATCTTCTGTGCCTACATCAGGTTCCATATCTTCCACTTCTTCTTTATCACTTAGTTGTGGGGCTTCCCCAAGGAGAGGTGACAGAGGAGCATCACTGTCTCGCTACATGGACAAAGGCAAGAATAAAACTTAGTGACAAATCTTACATCGGGAGAGTACAAAGTGCACGTCAGCATCAACATAATTGGGGAGATTTATCAAAACCTGTGCAGAGGAAGAGTGGTCCAGTTGCCCATAGCAACCAATCAGACTGATTCTTTCATTTTCCACAGGCCTCTTTAGAGGCCTGTGGAAAATGAAAGAAGCAATCTGATTGGTTGCTATGGGCAACTGCACCACTCTTCCTCTGCACAGGTTTTGATAAATCTCCCCCATTGTGTATAACTGCATATAAACAAACAATAAGTGCACAGATAAAAGCAGCAATAAATGTGCAGAAGGAAGATCTTTACTCGACTAACGCAGATCTTACTAGTGTGCAAACATTATAATAAATCACGAGCCAGCTTTTATCCTTCAATGCTGCAATAACTAAGCCCTGACAAAAGAATGCCATTAATAGGCAGAAAACGTATGGAGTAGATTGAGGAAATACTCACCTTTATGACCAGGTAGCGGGGAGGATCCCTGGCCATACGGGTGAACTCGTTTCCCAGCTCCTTGAATGTAGGCCGAACATTCTCATCTATCATCCAACCTAAGATGGAAGTCAAACATGTCAGAGTTCAGCTGCATGAAGAAGAACACCTGAGAAACAAGGTGGAAACTCATGAGTCAAAAGCTCAGACTCACATTTCACCATGACCATGTAGACATCAATAGTACAGATTGTAGGCTGAGGAAGTCGCTCCCCTTTTTCGAGAAGGTCTGGTACTTCAGACAGACGGATACCTGGATATGGCTCATCTCCAAATGTCATCATTTCCCACAGTGTCACACCTGGAAGGAAGCAAAAGCGACACACAACATTACTGCTGGAAATTCACAATCCCATGAAGATCTTTAGAAAGTGATGAAGAGGAAATGCGGTTATGATCTAGAGACATTAGACTTACCGTAACTCCACACATCACTTTGGTGAGTGTATTTCCCGAAGTGTATACTTTCCAGAGCCATCCATTTTATGGGGGTCTGTAAAAAGTCAGAGATAAAAACAATGGTAAGTAAGCAAAAGTGAAAGCATGCACAGCCATGGTCACATATAATCTCAGATATAGCCTTAAGAACAAAATGATCCTTATATATAATTATATAGAGCATGGGTGTAAAACATGTGGCCCACGGGCCGCATGCAGCCCACAATGAATATTTTGCGGCCCAAGCAGAGCCAGTACTTGCCCTGCAGTGGCGGATCCCCCATCACTATTAAGGACATCCCTGTGTCCTGGAAGATGTTTTCGGGACACAGGGATACCCCCGTCATCTCTCAACGGCCCCACGTTAAGTTCAAAAACGCAGGGGCCGCCGGGATATAGCGCATGCCGGGACATCACTGATGTCCCGTGTGTGCGCCCATAGCAACATAGGCGCAAAGGAGCGGAACATGGAGGTGGAAGACGTGTGCTGGCCAGTATGGCTCCTCCGATCCCGGTACCTACTGCTATGGCTGGACCGGAGAAGTGGTGGTCAGAGCACTGAAGTGGGGCAGTACACAGGCATACGGCCTCCAGCCATACACTGTATATGGCTGAAGGCTGTATGTCTGTGGGGGAACTATACTGCACATCTAATGTTGGGGAACTATACTGCACATCTAATGTGGGGGAACTATACTGCACATCTAATCTGAGGGAACTATACTACACATCTAATGTGGGGGAACTATACTGGCAACCTAATGTGGGGGAACTATACTGGCAACCTAATGTGGGGGAACTATACTGGCAACCTAATGTGGGGGAACTATACTACACATCTAATATGGGGGAACACCGGAGAAGTGGTGGTCAGAGCACTGAAGTGGGGCAGTACACAGGCATACGGCCTCCAGCCATACACTGTATATGGCTGAAGGCTGTATGTCTGTGGGGGAACTATATTGCACATCTAATGTTGGGGAACTATACTGCACATCTAATGTGGGGGAACTATACTGCACATCTAATGTGAGGGAACTATACTACACATCTAATGTGGGGGAACTATACTGGCAACCTAATGTGGGGGAACTATACTGGCAACCTAATGTGGGGGAACTATACTGGCAACCTAATGTGGGGGAACTATACTGGCAACCTAATGTGGGGGAACTATACTGCCAACCTAATGTGGGGGAACTATACTGCCAACCTAATGTGGGGGAACTATACTGCCAACCTAATGTGGGGGAACTATACTGGCAACCTAATGTGGGGGAACTATACTGGCAACCTAATGTGGGGGAACTATACTGGCAACCTAATGTGGGGGAACTATACTGGCAACCTAATGTGGGGGAACTATACTGCCAACCTAATGTGGGAGAACTATACTGCCAACCTAATGTGGGGGAACTATACTACCAACCTAATGTGAGGGAACTATACTGCCAACCTAATGTGGGGGCCTCGTATTGACGTTCGCTCACGTCACGCTCCCAGAATTCATGGGCCGGCATTACTACGTCCTTTTTTGGATGCGGCCCACATAAACTTAAACTTTGTTTTTTTGGCCCATGTTAGCCTTTGAGTTTGACATGCTTGATATTTAGTGTTAAACACATGAATAAATTGTTCAATATTATTCTGTATGGCAAATAGAAATGATCTAATATTATACAGGTAGTAAACATAACTTAAAACTCAAGAACAGAACTTTCTCCAATATTACTAAAATTGACAAAGACTCATGTTCCAGAGTTCAGTTTTGAAGGGATAAGTGTCTGATTGAGCGGGGTCTGACCTCTGGGACCTCTTGCGAACTCCAAAATGGTGCCCGAAACTCCCTGCTGCATAGATTACTGGGTCAACATGCATTCTTTATGGGCACCAGAAATTCCCCAGTACAGTGCTCATGTATATCCAGAGAATGCATGGAGTGCATGCAGACCCCGCACTTCATGCAGCAGGGAGATTTATGGCCCCTTTCTGCAGATCATGGAGGTCACAGATATCAGACCCCATGTGATCAAACACTTATGCGTTTTAAATTCTAGAGTACCCCTGTAAGACCAATGTAAAGAAATCCCAATCTTTTTAAATTCCCTCCACAGCTGTGATACGGCTCCCAGTGTGTATTCATTTCAATAACAGAAGAACTATTCACAATAAATGACAACATAATATTTGGTTCAGATCTTTGTTACACCCCGAGTAAGGTTGAGTGATGAATGGCTGCTAGATCAAAGCGCTCATCTGCAGCTTAATATTACCACGCTAGTATCATACATTACAGTAAAACTATGTTTGTTAGGATTCAATACATTATATACTAAAAAGAGGGATTAAGCAAAGCTAGTACAGAGGACAGGTGGAGGTGAGGAACAACTAGGCCGGGGCTTCTGATTTCCTTAAAGCCTCTGGCACCTGATCGGTTCCTCTGGTCATGGCCTCCATTTTTCCTTTGCATTAGGTTTGATCAACTTCCCCTGTGATAATTCTACAACAGATATAAACAGATATGAAGCTGAACAGCTAAAAACACAACCTTGATCTCATTGTAACAGTATTTCTTGTCATCTGGGTACAACAGATCTGCTACACCAAAATCGGACACTTGCACGTGATTGGCATGCTTCATAAGGACATTGCGAGCGGAGAGGTTTCTATGAACCATGCGGTGTTCCTCCAAGTAGTACATGCCCTAGAGAAAGAAAAAGAAGAAATCACACATTAATCAGGAGAAAAGCTGAACCTCTACTGATACATTGTATTATATACATAGTTATTAGTTTATTACATATTACATATTGGTGGACAAATTGGCTGTTTTTCATATTATCTTTGAAATGTTTTATGTACATAGGAGCAGCCACACCGCCCCTGAGGTCTCCAACCAGGGATGATAATCGGATTGGACATCTTGGATTTTTAATTCATCCCAATATATTTTTATAAGTGATGTCAAATTCATACACATACCCATGGAGGCCCAATTGTTTACAAGAGAGTCAAGGAAGATGGCTCAAATTGTCAGGTTTTTTTTACGTATAAGGTGAGCTTTATAATGCTTTGCTCAGGACTAATATACCAGTATATTAGGATGGTCACATAAAGATATTGGGCATTATGTACTATGAGTTTCACAATATTTCCCTTGTCATTGTGAATTTGTATTCACTTTTCCATGATATGCATGAATGGGGTTCCATATGTCTTTAAATAGGCACTGTCAGAATCAAAAACTATGTTGTACAAAACATTAACCTTTCTAATATACGTCATAAGAATTAATTTAAATTTTTTTTTAAATAGAAATAATGGCTTATTAAAAAGCACCCCATACCATCCAGAAGACAATCCTGTCTGGATGCAACATCATCTCTGTCCACAGTCATGGACAAAGTTCAGTAAGTGATAGTGGGGCTAGCACCCCTCTGTGCTCACTCCTGTCCTATCAGACTGCAGCAGAGAGGAGGGGTTACAGAGCAGCCTGCAGTGATTGGATGAAGAGACCCAGCACTAAGGGAGGAAGATGAGTCATGCAGCAGAGTGAGGATACGCCCCCTCCAAAGCACAGAATGACAAACCACGTGAGCAAACGATAGAGGATATTTGTGAGAGAAATATAGGTTCTAGACACATAAAAAATTATATGTTCACGATCAGGAATAGGTACTGAGTAGAATATCAAAATTTTTTGTGGGATATGACAGGTACGCTTTAAACTTTGACACATTGGAAATGTGTCAAAGTACATCAAAGTTTTAAACCTCTCTGTTGAAAGTGAAAAATTAAAGCCTGGAAATACACCAAAACCAGGGGGATTGTGAAAACTATAGAAATCACACCCACATTTCGGAACAAAAAGTAACTGATTGGTCGGGAAAATTTGGTGCAAGTTTGGCGCAATATGTTAATAAATAGAGTAATATGCATTTACTCATGCTTTTTTCCCAATACAAAATACAATAGTGCATAAGGCCCAATGTGTTTTATGTGTGTGAATAGCAAGACTTACCCGGGCAATCTGCACACACCAGTTTAGCAGCATTTGTTGACCAATGGCACCAGTGTCCTTGTTCTGCCTAACATACTGAAGCAGTGAGCCCATAGGCAGAAGCTGTGTGACTAGTTGCAGTTGTGCTCCTGGACAAATACCCAGCAATCGTACGACACATGCATGATCCAGGCTTCCCATGGCGAGCATGTGCTGTGGAGTAGACAGTTGTTACTGTTAGTGAATGTTCTTACATGGCAGAAAGATTATTGATAAAGGAAGAAATTATTTGGTCTGTTGCACATTTTAACATCTGCATGGAGTTTGCATTAACATGCCCTTTCTCTTTGCTTCGTATGCCTACTACACTTTTTTTTTCCAAAAATCAAAGAAGCAACCTGATTGGTTGCCATGGGCAACTCAGCCATAATGCCCAATCATGTTTTGAGACTCTTTAGGGTCAGACATTAATTGTAAAAAAAATTACATCTATAGATCAAGTTCTTTTTCTTCTGGGAATGAGATACTTTGCATTTATATATTTCTAACAAGGCCAACAAGGCCCAGGCCTAGGGTGGCACTTTATCAGGGCGCGGGGCCTAAGGACAGGATTATCTTATTTTGAAATCTTTGGCGGCTGCCAATAACTTTGGACAACGCCCTCCTCCTAATGATACTGTGACAGCCGCCTGGTGAGTGCAGGGCAGTACTCCTCTGGGAGAGGCAACCACAAGACGGAGCCGCCTCACATTCATACCTAAGAAGGGTTTGTAACAAGCTGAGCATTCCGGCCAGCTCAGATTCATCCAATGAGAAGGCAGACATGTCCTCCATCAGCATCAGCAAACATTGGCCCATAGATTATGGGGGGTGAATTGGGTTAGTCAGACCTAAGGCAGCACAAAACCTAAATACACCACCGCTCTGACCAGGGGAAGATGACACTTCAGGAGACCAACATCTTAACTTAAGTTTATGACTGTACAAACATTTTTATTAATTTTTTCTTGCCAGCTATGTATTAAAAGTAATAAAGTAAATCTACATTTAAAACATGAGCCACATGAGGAAAGAAAAGCTGATTGGACTTACATCAGTGAGCGCATGGAATGTCTGACCACCATTGCGATCTTGTATCACTTTGATGCTCACAGGGATCTTAACAGAATCACCATCTGGGATCCAAACACCCTGCACGAAGGAAAGTATATGTGGTATGAAAACGAGGATGTAAGACTACATCATTTACATCATTAATTGCATGACAGATTGTATTAAACATTACACTAAGATAACCAAGAATGATGTGGATGAGTTTAAAAGTATAAACAATATCATTCTGGCTGGGTCCATTCATTCATTTATTGTGAGTAGCTGATCGGTGAGGATCTGACAGAAGGGGCACCCACCAATCCTAAGAATGAAGATCCCTCGTCTCCAGAGATAATGGCAGCTCTATCACTCTATCCACTCTCTATAATGAACTTCCATAGATAGTCAAGCACTCGGGTATTGTTGAAAATACTATAAAGAATGAATGTACGAGCATGCATGCTGCTCCATTCCCCCGGGTACAAGGGACCTCCGCTCTCAAGGTCATCTGGGTTCCCAATGGTTAGACCTCCACTGATCAGCTACTTATTATCAATCTTGTGATTAGGTGATAACTTTTAATCTTCGGATAAACACTTAAACACTGACAAATAGATCTGTAGGATATAGAAGGATATGTGCAATAAAGTGTAAAGTAATTGTTAGATATATGATACCTTGTGCACAACGCCAAATACCCCAGATCCAAGAACTTTGAGCTTCTTCAGCTCTGTGCTTTTGAATATTCGAGCTTGCACAGTGTTGGCTTTTTCTGATGGATCCAGCATTTCATTACCCTGAGAATAAATAGAAGCTATTTTTATCTCCTCCTTTTACCTCTTGCATCTACCTAGTAGCGTAAAGGTGGGCACAGATAATAGAAACAAACTACAAGTGATATATAACAAATGACACAAACAGAGCTCACATTTTCTCCTGTGTTCAGGTTTTAAAACAGATTAGGGGCTGTTCACACAAGCAGATTTCCTGTGGATTTTCACAGCATATTTGCTGCAGAAAATCTGCAGTAGATCTTGCTATCATTGACTTAATTGCGTCAGCAGAAAATCCACAATAGATGCAGATTTGATGTTAATCTGTGGGCCCATTGAAGTCAGTGGTAGCAAAATCTGTTGCAGATTTTCTGTCCGTATGAACGGACCCTTAGGGCTTGTTCACACGAGCGCATTTCCTTACAAACTCGCAGCGTGTTTCCCGCTGCGAGTTTGAAAGGGGGTGGGCTCTCCGCCGGCTGTCACTGGAACATTTTTGGCAGCGTAAAATCCATCACACACACCGTTCAGACAACAGGGTCTGCAGCGGATTTTCAACAGCGTAAATCTGCTGCGGACAAGCTGCGGAGAGCCCGCCCCCTTTTAAACTCACACTGGGAAACACACTGCAAGTTCGAAAGGAAATCCGCTCGTGTATTCAGACATACAGGATCTGCTGCATATTTGATGCTGCAGACCTAAAGCTGCAACTTTTATGCAGCAGATTTCAATGTAACCTAAATCAGTGAACACAGCTTCAATTCTGAAGCATGAAATATGCGCAGATACTGTACGTGTGAATAGACCCTTAAGATCAGATCACACGTCCTTCTTTTTTGCTGCAGCAAAAATAAGGACAAGTGAACTGACCCCTAAGGGTGCATTCACCCTTACAGTATCCTGCGCATATTTGAAGCTGCAGATTTCATGCTTCAGATTTAAAGGTGTACTCTGCCCCTAGACATCTTATCCCCTATCCAAAAGGATAGGGGATAATATGTCGGATCTTGGCTGCATGACCCACCTGTTGCGGCTTCCAGAAACGCAGGAGGCTTCGGCTCCCGACCACGGTGACGTCAGATTGTGACGTCATGACTCCACCCCCGTGTGACGTCATGCCCCGCCCCTCAATGCAAGTCTATCGTGACGTCACGATCTCACGTCACCGTGGTCGGGAGGCATTAGGATGAGAGCCTCCAGCGCTGCCGGAAGCCGCAACAGGTGGGTCCTGCAGCCGAGATCCCGGGGGTCCCCAGCGGCGGGACCCCCGTGATCTGACATCTTATCCCCTATCCTTTCGATAGGGGATAAGATGTCAAGGGGCAAAGTACCCCTTTAAATGTAAACCAAATTACTAAAGACAGCTTCAAATCTGCAGCATTAAATATGCGCAGGATACTGTACGGGTGATTACACCCTTGGGATAGGGTAACACGTAGCGTATGGGCCTGCGTATTTCTGTGCTAGCAAAGTCTATTGGAGTAATAATAAAAACCCATAGACGTTGCTAGCACTGAAATGTGCAGCGTCATATACGCGAGGTACCTTAAGAGGCATTTGGTTTCAGAAAATATAAAACTACTTTTTCTATAATGAAAAGTTTTAAGCTCTCCCCATGCTGTCAAGCAATAAGAACCATTATCTTTTAACTTTACTTATCCCGGTGATTAAAAATAAATAAATCAATATAATAATCTGTGTACTTACATCTCCTCTCTCCAGGTAGCGTCTCATAGCTCGCTTTTTTCGGATTCTCAATCCTCTCCAGTACAGAAGTGCTAGGAGACTGCAGCAACACAGGACAAATATGGACACAACCACCGCCCCTGCTACCATTGCTTGAGTTTTACTGTAAAGAAAAGAAAAATCGGAATTTTATCTAAAATCTAAAGCCTGGGGGGGGGGGGGGGGGGGGGGTGATAGCTCTAGTATTAAACTATGGCATAATGGCAGTATCAGATTTATGGCTCCTGGTTAGCTTTTCCATATCGTCCAGAAGTTAAAAATATAAATTACAGTGGTCCCTCAAGTTACAATATTAATTGGTTCCAGGACGACCATTGTATGTTGAAACCATTGTATGTTGAGACCATATCTCTATGGAAACCTGGTAATTGGTTCTGAAGCCACCAAAATGCCATCCAAAAATAGGAAAAAGTGAGGATTAAAGATAAATAAGTAGATAACTAATACAGATAAAGCAACATCGTACATATAAAAGTAAGAAAGATCTGCTGGGAGCTGTAAATCACTGTTTATTTCAGTGTTTCCCAACCAGGGTGCCTCCAGCTGTTGCAAAACTACAACTCCCAGCATGCCCGGACAGCCAAAGGCTGTCCGGGCATGCTGGGAGTTGTAGTTTTGCAACAGCTGGAGGCAACCTCTTTGGGCAACACTGGTCTATGTAGAGGACAGAAGCTTCTTCAGGGTCCTGTACAGAACACGCAATGTCCTAAAAAAAAATAAAAGGAAAATGGAGCCGCCCTCACCTGATGCCCAAAGGAGAAGCTAACCCTGGCACTGGTAAAGAGTACAGAACATGTAATACCACCCTGTACTGTAGGGGGCGCTACCAGACACCAGGCAGTGCATGCACAGGGGTTTTACCAGTGAAATATCCATTCTGATTGGTCGGTTCTTCCAGCATTGACATGTTTCGCAGATTCCAAAGCATTGTATGTTGAGTCTGGTTTCAAGTTACAATGGTCCAGAAAAGACCATTGTATGTTGAAACTATTGTATGCTGAGGCCATTGTAAGTTGAGGGATCACTGTATATATAACTTTAAATGATCAGTAAGTACATGTCTGAGTTGTCTCCTTAGATAGACTGGGACTACATGGAAACTATGTAGAGTAGTGGACTTCAAACTGTGGACCTCCAGATGTTGCAAAACTGCAACTCCTAGCATGCCCGGACAGCCGATGGCTGTCTGGGCATGCAGGGAGTTGTAGTTTTGCAACAGCTGGAGGTCCACAGTCTAGAGACCACTGATGTAGAGATACTCTACACTAGTTACAGTTCTGTACTAAGCATGCTATGTTCAACCACCATATTGCTTAGGTATTCTTTCCCAGAGGAATTTTTTTCTTTGCCATAACATCCATTAAGACATTTTTTCTGCCTCATTCTTTATGGATCTTAAAAAAAAAAAAAATTGAATGCTCCTGTGAGAAATCAGAGCCATACAAAAGGTAGTTGTTAGTGCTTTGTCCAACACTACTCAACTCTATGCACAAGACACTAACATCCTCTAGAGGGCAGCAAAGCACAAATCACAACTACTCGAGAATGCAAGTATTCCGTGCAGTTCAGTGTCTGAAAGTTTAAAGACAAAATAGAGTAAACTACTATCATAATATTAATGTCTGTTTACTTTAACAGGGCATAATTATGTATTTCTGAATGTAACTATAATGTAATTTGTAGAGTTTGTAAAACAAAGTCAATCGTTGTGTATTTTGGAATAATTTTCTAATAATGCACTTGTCCGTAACATTAGCACGCTAAAAAAAACTGAGGTGTTGAAGAGTACCTGTCCCATAAACTTTTGACATGTTGTAGCGAAATGTCAAAAGTGTTGAATCGGTGGAGATCAAGAGAACGAGCCGCAGGCTCCTGTCCTTGTTCTAAGTCATGTGATCAAGGCATGATTGACTTACATTAAGAGTGTGTCCAAATCATGTGAAACAGGGCCGGTAGAGAAGGCCGACTTCTACCAGCTTGTTTTCAGACCCCTGCTGATCATAATTTTTGACATGTCGCTAGGATGTGTAAAAGGTTTTTCCAACTGACAGTGCCCATTTAGAATAGGGTCACATGTAGCGCATACACCTGTCATGCTGCGGCTGCGCCAATGCCAGTCAATAGAGTGAGCTCCCTGCTGTGGCCGGTTAGCCCTGTGTGTCTGCTCATAGCAGCGGATTTTCTGCTGCAGATCTACTACAAGCAGACACACTGGGCTACCCGGCCGCAGCAGGGAGCTCACTCTAGTAGCTGGTGTTGGTGCATCCGCAGTTTGACATACGTGACCCTACACCTATGAGGTAAATCAGGATGGCTATTCACATTACCCCACCTCACCCCGAGTGCTACAAGGAGACTGGCCACACAACCTTAAAGGATGGGTCCGGTAAACCTTAAAAGGAGTGGTCCAGTAAAAAACAGCTTATCTCCTATTTCATTTATCTCTATGGGAGCACCGCAGATGCCCGAGTACAGCACTCATGTCTCTTCAGCGCTCCCACAGAGAATAAATGAAGAGCGGGGTCCCGTTCAGGAGATCATAGGGGGGTCCTAGTGGTCCTGTGGATAAAGTATAAGCTGTTCTTTACTGGACAACCCCTTTAAAGTCTACCTGTCGTCAACAAAAACTTTTTCTATAATGTAGATAATACCATTATATGTATATTTGTAATATACATTGATTAAAAAATGTGTATATTTTTGTCCCTGCAGCTATTGCATGTGTGTCTCTGAGGAGTCCAAATACAGGAAGTGAGGGTGGACAAGCAGGGATCTGTGCACTAAGAAAAAGCAGGACAGTGTGCACTGAGGCTCTATAACATGCTCCTGGCTTATACATCAGGATGATTTGACAAACCAGGAGTCTGCACAGATCCCTGCTTGTTCTGCCCTCACTTCCTGTGTTTGGACTCCTCATAGAGACACACAGGCAATAGCTGCGGGGACAGCATTTTTTCACCCAAAAATATACACAATTTTTTACCAATGTACTGTATATTACAAATATACAAATAATGGCATTATCTACATTATATAAAAAGTTTTTGTTGACAACGGCTACAGTTTAAGATTGCCATCTTGCCCTGCTACAATTGCAACCAATTTTAGTGAATGTGGTTGCATTGAAATTAAGCAGATCTGGATTCCTGCCAACCGTTGCGTTGCAGTCGCCTTTCCCTGCCAGTTGCAACGCAAGCACATTCACTATCCTTAGCTGCAATTTAGCAGAATGATACTGCGACCGTACTATTCGAGTCACCGTGTATCCTCATGACATCAGTCCAGGCTGATTGTTAGAAGCTTCATCCATTATAATATTAGACTGAGCTTTGCTTGGACACCGTAAGTCGGAGTAACCCATGCACACTATTACCTTAGGGAGCAGGATGAGATGTTAAACTCAGGGAAAAAAATCATAAGGAGAACAGATAATTACAGTGATGTCATATGATGAGTAATGTTCCAATGCCGGTGCCTGAAGCAGCATGATAGAGGCAGGAAGGGTGTAAGGCTCAGGTTAGAAATCTTAATTTTCGCCCAATTCCTGTACCACAAACCAAACATTTAATTCATTCCGGCTGAACATTTCACGTGCTGGTTGTATGGGGAACACATGAGGATTGTTCACATGGTTCCTTTCACTGACTGGTACTTGTATTTATGGAAATAACAGGAACCCAGCCAGAGATCGTGACTTCTCTTTATCCCACATGGTGGATTAGGGAAATACCAGGACAGTTCCACCAATGTAGACACAATAATTCTTCATTGTTCTATGCTGACACTTACACCAGAAATACATCTTTTTATGCCTGTTTGTGTGTTGGATGAAATTTATCTCTCTTATACAGTGACCCCTCGACCTACGATGGCCCCGACATACAATCATTTCAACATGCGATGGTCTCTCAGAGGCCATCGCATGTTGAAGGCAGCATCAACATACGATGCTTTTTTTATGTCGGGGCCATCGCATAAGCGGCTGTCCGGCAGCGCAGACTGCTTCAGCTGCCACCGGATAGCCGTTTATGGTGCCCCGTGTGGTCCGCTGACGATCACTTACCTGTCCTCGGGGCTCCGGCGCGTCCTCTTCGGGATCCCCTGCATCGTCGGCGCTCTCCATTGATGTCATTACATCGCTGTGCACGCCGTCCCGTCATCCAATAGGATCGGCGTGCGTAGCGACGTGATGGCGGCGACGGAGAGCGAGGATGCCGGGGAAGCAGAGGCCTTGCCGGAGCGTCGGGGACGCGGCGACAGCGATGGACGGCGACATCCTGGGCAGCGGTGACGAGCGGTGACGGTCCGGAGCGGCGGGGACAGGTGAGTACAATTTCCTCTAACAGTGGTCTACAACCTGCGGACCTCCAGATGTTGCAAAACTACAACACCCAGCATGCCCGGACAGCCAACGGCTGTCCGGGCATGCTGGGTGTTGTAGTTTTGCAACATCTGGAGGTCCGCAGGTTGTAGACCACTGTCCTATACTTTACATTGCACGGATCCCTCAACATACGATGGTTTCAACAAACGATGGTTCATTTGGAACGGATTACCATCGTATGTTGAGGGACCACTGTACATATTTTATGTAAATCATTTCAAGTTTATCCCGAGAGTGCAATCGGTGGAAATAATGCCTCTTGCTAAGTTGCTATTGATACATTATTATTGTGCAATACACCAGAACAGAGTATGGACAGAGGGCTTTCTCCTTTAGTATCTTTCTTCCTGGATGACTACGATATAAATCCCATTTTAGTTTTGTCTCAGATTAAGAACAAACACCATTTAGTCAGTTTACCTTTCAGCAGCACGCAGAACGATGTTAATGCAGTCCTGGATATCTGGGCCTACGCACCTGCCAGAAGAGAGGATTACTGTCATTACTGTATTACTAATAGCAAAAGGAGGAATTCAGGTCACATGAATGCCATAAACACAGACTATCCCAGAGGCAACCACTGACTGCAGGTGAAAAACTACATTTGGATTAATAGGGGACTTTTCTGGGGTCCCTTAAAGGGTACCTCTCATCAAATAAACTTTTGATATATTTTAGATTAATGAATGTTGAATAATTTTCCAATAGCATGTTAATGAAAAATATGCTTCTTTCTACTGTATTTTTCCCGATCAGTCCTGTCAGCAAGCATTTCTGACTCATGCTGGAGTCCTAAACACTCAGAGCTGCCAGCCTGCTTTGTTCACAGCCAAACAGGCTGTGAACAAAGCAGGCTGGCAGCTCTGAGTGTTCTCCTTTGTGAACAAAGCAGACTGGCAGCTCGTAGTGTTTAGGACTCCAGCATGAGTCTGAAATGCTTGCTGCCAGGACTGGTAGGGAGACCCCTAGTGGTCATTTCTTCAAAGTGGAAAATTAAATAGAAAGAAGCATATTTTTTAATAAAATGCAATTGTGAAGTTATTCTGCATACATTAATCTATAATATATCAAAAGTTTTTTTGATGAGAGGTACCCTTTAACCTTATTGAAGCAGGACATGATTCTCTGCATAGCACAACAACCTAATGGTGTTGCTCAGATATTCCACATTAAAGGGGTACTCCAGTTGAAAAAAAAAAAAATAATATCAACAGGCTCCAGAAAGTTAAACAGAGTTGTAAATTACTTCTATTAAAAAAAAATCTTAATCCTTCCAGTACTTATCAGTTGCTGTATACTACAGAGGAAGTTGAATTGTTCTTTTCTGTTTGACCACAGTGCTCTCTGCTGCCACCTCTGTATGTGTCTGGAACTGTCCAGAGTAGGAGCAAATCCCGATAGCAAACTCTCCTGCTCTGGACAGTTCCTGACATGGACAGAGGTGTCAGCAGAGAGCACTGTGGTCAGACAGAAAAGTCAACTTCCTGTGGAGCATACAGCAGCTGATAAGTACTGGAAGGATTAATATTTTGTAATTTTACAAATCTGTATAACTTTCTGCCACCAGTTGTTTTGAAAAAAAGAAAAAAAAAAGAAAAGCTTTACTCCAGCTGCACACTGGTTGCCTACACATATACTACAGTGTATCAGCTGTGGCCCTCATACAGGCTGTTTGTGACTATCCAAGCTCATCCAAGCTACAGAAACAGCCAAGTAACCTCGAAAAAAATTCCTGCCTTCTCTTCCTTAATAATAAATAATAAACTCCTAAATTCATGGTAAAATGGCAATGTCTGATCATCTTTTCTAAAAACTCTCTATATTGCTATTTCTCTGTTATTCCTCCTGGAAATGTACGCATAACCTGACGCTAGAGCCTTATCATTCCCCTTCTCAATGTTTAATATACAAAAAAAAAAAAAAAAAAAATCCCCAAGGGTAACTGATCCAACGCTTTAGAGAGCAAAAACAGAAAACATTGCGTTTCTATGGATCATATATTCTTTATTAATTTACAAAAAATGCACAGACAATACATACAATATTTTAAGAACAATTAAAAGACATAGAATGCAAGCCAAAAGTGGTAGTCCGGTGGACCAGAACTAACAGGCGGTGACAGGGACCAGCAATGAAGGTAAGTACTACAGGTCAATGCCTGCTCATTGTAATAACACCAAGGAGATATATACTAATGTAAAGTGCCTTATATTTATTTATACAAGAGTAAAAAGGCCATAAAACATGGCAAAAAAAGTGCAATGGCAGAGAAATACATGTACGTATCCCTGCATTCCCCTGAGTTACCAAGGTAAAGGTATCAAATGTGCAACATAATGCATAAAAAACTGGAAAAAAGTGCATAGAGTAACTAGCACAACTCACATAGCCTGTAAGGACAATGTAAGAAAATATAATATAAAGCTTAAAAATACCAATCAACAACCTGGTGTGTGGAACCCTGGTCTCTCGCCAACCCGACGTTTCGCTCCTCGCTTCAACACCCCAGTTGACCCGCTCGGCTCTGCATATTTCAGTAGGGGTTAATTATATGCCAGCACGCTCTCTGGCCGCTCCACTCTGCATATTACAGTAGGGGTTAATCATATGCCGGCACGCTCTGACTGCTCCGCTCTGCATGTTACAGTAGGGGTTAATTGTGTACCGGCACGCTCTCCGGCCGCTCCACTCTGCATATTACAGTAGGGGTTAATTATATGCCGGCACGCTCTCTGACTGCTCCGCTCCGCATATTACAGTAGAGGTTAATTATATGCCAGCACGCTGTTACGCCGAGCGCTCCGGGTTCCCGCTCCTCCCCGGAGCGCTCGCTTCACCTCCTCCGCTGCAGCGCCCCGGTCACGTCCTCTGACCCGGGGCGCTGCGATCCTGCTGCTAGCCGGGATGCGATTCGCGATGCGGGTAGCGCCCGCTCGCGATGCGCACCCCGGCTCTCCTACCTGACTCGCTCCCCGTCTGTTCTGTCCCGGCGCGCGCGGCCCCGCTCCCTAGGGCGCGCGCGCGCCGGGTCTCTGCGATTTAAAGGGCCACTGCGCCGCTGATTGGCGCAGTGGTTCCAATTAGAGTTATCACCTGTGCACTCCCTATATTACCTCACTTCCCTTGCACTCCCTTGCCGGATCTTGTTGCCTTAGTGCCAGTGAAAGCGTTCCTTGTGTGTCCCTTGCCAGTGTTTCCAGACCTTCTGCCGTTGCCCCTGACTACGATCCTTGCTGCCTGCCCCGACCTTCTGCTACGTCCGACCTTGCTTCTGCCTACTCCCTTGTACCGCGCCTATCTTCAGCAGCCAGAGAGGTGAGCCGTTGCTAGTGGATACGACCTGGTCACTACCGCCGCAGCAAGACCATCCCGCTTTGCGGCGGGCTCTGGTGAAAACCAGTAGTGGCTTAGACCCGGTCCACTAGCACGGTCCACGCCCATCCCTCTCTGGCACAGAGGGTCCACTACCTGCCAGCCGGCATCGTGACAGTAGATCCGGCCATGGATCCCGCTGAAGTTCCTCTGCCAGTTGTCGCTGACCTCACCACGGTGGTCGCCCAGCAGTCACAACAGATTGCGCAACAAGGCCAACAGCTGTCTCAACTGACCGTTATGCTACAACAGTTGCTACCACAGCTTCAGCAGTCATCTCCTCCGCCAGCTCCTGCACCTCCTCCGCAGCGAGTGGCCGCTCCTGGGATACGCTTATCCTTGCCGGATAAGTTTGATGGGGACTCTAAGTTTTGCCGTGGCTTCCTTTCCCAATGTTCCCTGCATCTGGAGATGATGTCGGACCTGTTTCCCACTGAAAGGTCTAAGGTGGCTTTCGTCGTCAGTCTTCTGTCCGGAAAAGCCCTGTCATGGGCCACACCGCTCTGGGACCGCAATGACCCCGTCACTGCCTCAGTACACTCCTTCTTCTCGGAAATCCGAAGTGTCTTTGAGGAACCTGCCCGAGCCTCTTCTGCTGAGACTGCCCTGTTGAACCTGGTCCAGGGTAATTCTTCCGTTGGCGAGTATGCCGTACAATTCCGTACACTTGCTTCTGAATTGTCCTGGAATAATGAGGCCCTCTGCGCGACCTTCAAAAAAGGCCTATCCAGCAACATTAAAGATGTTCTGGCCGCACGAGAAATTCCTGCTAATCTACATGAACTTATTCACCTAGCCACTCGCATTGACATGCGTTTTTCTGAAAGGCGTCAGGAACTCCGCCAAGATATGGACTCTGTTCGCACGAGGCGTTTCGTCTCCTCGGCTCCTCTCTCCTCTGGTCCCCTGCAATCTGTTCCTGTGCCTCCCGCCGTGGAGGCTATGCAGGTCGACCGGTCTCGCCTGACACCTCAAGAGAGGACACGACGCCGTATGGAGAACCTCTGCCTGTACTGTGCTAGTACCGAACACTTCCTGAGGGATTGTCCTATCCGTCCTCCCCGCCTGGAAAGACGTACGCTGACTCCGCACAAAGGTGAGACAGTCCTTGATGTCTACTCTGCTTCTCCACGTCTTACTGTGCCTGTGCGGATGTCTGCTTCTGCCTTCTCCTTCGCTACAGTGGCCTTCTTGGACTCTGGTTCTGCAGGAAATTTTATTTTGGCCTCTCTCGTCAACAGGTTCAACATCCCAGTGACCAGTCTCGCCAGACCCCTCTACATCAATTGTGTAAATAATGAAAGATTGGACTGTACCATACGTTTCCGCACGGAGCCCCTTCTTATGAGCATCGGATCTCATCATGAGAGGATTGAACTTTTGGTCCTCCCCAATTGCACCTCGGAGATTCTCCTTGGACTTCCCTGGCTTCAACTTCATTCCCCAACCCTGGATTGGTCCACTGGGGAGATCAAGAGTTGGGGGTCCTCTTGTTCCAAGAACTGTCTAAAACCGGTTCCCAGTAACCCTTGCCGTAACTCTGTGGTTCCTCCAGTAACCGGTCTCCCCAAGGCCTATATGGACTTCGCGGATGTTTTTTGCAAAAAACAAGCTGAGACTCTACCTCCTCACAGGCCTTATGATTGCCCTATCGACCTCCTCCCGGGTACTACTCCACCCCGGGGCAGAATTTATCCTCTCTCTGCCCCAGAGACTCTTGCCATGTCCGAATACGTCCAGGAGAATCTAAAAAGGGGCTTTATCCGTAAATCCTCCTCTCCTGCCGGAGCCGGATTTTTCTTTGTCTCCAAAAAAGATGGCTCCCTACGTCCCTGCATTGACTACCGCGGTCTTAATAAAATCACGGTTAAGAACCGCTACCCCTTACCCCTCATCTCTGAACTCTTTGATCGCCTCCAAGGTGCCCACATCTTCACTAAATTGGACTTAAGAGGCGCCTATAACCTCATCCGCATCAGAGAGGGGGACGAGTGGAAAACGGCATTTAACACCAGAGATGGACACTTTGAGTATCTGGTCATGCCCTTTGGACTGTGCAATGCCCCTGCCGTCTTCCAAGACTTTGTCAATGAAATTTTTCGTGATCTATTATACTCCTGTGTTGTGGTATATCTGGACGATATCCTAATTTTTTCTGCCAATCTAGAGGAACACCGCCGGCATGTCCGTATGGTTCTTCAGAGACTTCGTGACAACCAACTCTATGCCAAAATTGAGAAATGTCTGTTTGAATGCCAATCTCTTCCTTTTCTAGGATATTTGGTCTCTGGCCAGGGACTACAGATGGATCCAGACAAACTCTCTGCCGTCTTAAATTGGCCACGCCCCTCCGGACTCCGTGCTATCCAACGCTTTTTGGGGTTCGCCAATTATTACAGGCAATTTATTCCACATTTTTCTACCATTGTGGCTCCTATCGTGGCTTTAACCAAGAAAAATGCTGATCCCAAGTCCTGGCCTCCTCAAGCAGAAGACTCCTTTAAACAACTCAAGTCTGCCTTTTCTTCGGCTCCCGTGCTCTCCAGACCTGACCCTTCCAAACCCTTCCTATTGGAGGTTGATGCCTCCTCAGTAGGAGCTGGAGCTGTTCTTCTACAAAAAAATCCTTCCGGGCATGCTGTCACTTGTGGTTTTTTCTCTAGGACCTTCTCTCCAGCGGAGAGGAACTACTCCATCGGGGATCGAGAACTTCTAGCCATTAAATTAGCACTTGAGGAATGGAGGCATCTGCTGGAGGGATCAAGATTTCCTGTTATTATCTACACCGACCACAAGAACCTCTCCTACCTCCAGTCGGCCCAACGGCTGAATCCTCGCCAGGCCCGGTGGTCTCTGTTCTTTGCCCGATTTAATTTTGAGATTCACTTTCGTCCTGCCGATAAGAACATTAGAGCCGATGCTCTCTCTCGTTCCTCGGATGCCTCAGAAGTTGATCTCCCTCCGCAACACATCATTCCACCTGACTGCCTGATCTCCACTTCTCCTGCCTCCATCAGACAGACTCCTCCAGGAAAGACCTTTGTTTCTCCACGCCAACGCCTCGGAATCCTCAAATGGGGTCACTCCTCCCATCTCGCAGGTCATGCGGGCATCAAGAAATCTGTGCAACTCATCTCCCGCTTCTATTGGTGGCCAACTCTGGAGACGGATGTTGGGGACTTTGTGCGAGCCTGCACTATCTGTGCCCGGGATAAGACTCCTCGCCAGAAGCCCGCTGGTTTTCTTCATCCTCTGCCTGTCCCCGAACAGCCTTGGTCTCTGATTGGTATGGATTTTATTACTGATTTACCCCCTTCCCGTGGCAACACCGTTATTTGGGTGGTCGTTGATCGATTCTCCAAAATGGCACATTTCATTCCTCTTCCTGGTCTTCCTTCTGCGCCTCAGTTGGCTAAACAATTTTTTGTACACATTTTTCGTCTTCACGGGTTGCCTACGCAGATTGTCTCGGATAGAGGGGTCCAATTCGTGTCTAAATTCTGGAGAGCTCTCTGTAAACAACTCAAGATTAAATTAAATTTTTCCTCTGCATATCATCCCCAGTCCAATGGACAAGTAGAAAGAATTAACCAGATCCTGGGTGATTATTTGCGACATTTTGTTTCCTCCCGCCAGGATGACTGGGCAGATCTCCTTCCATGGGCCGAATTCTCGTATAACTTCAGGGTCTCTGAATCTTCCTCCAAATCCCCATTTTTCGTGGTGTACGGCCGTCACCCTCTTCCCCCCCTCCCTACCCCCTTGCCCTCTGGTCTGCCCGCTGTGGATGAAATTTCTCGTGACCTTTCCATTATATGGAGAGAGACCCAAAATTCTCTCTTACAGGCTTCTTCACGCATGAAGAGGTTCGCGGATAAGAAAAGAAGAGCTCCCCCCGTTTTTTCCCCTGGAGACAAGGTATGGCTCTCCGCTAAATATGTCCGCTTCCGTGTCCCTAGCTACAAGTTGGGACCACGCTATCTTGGTCCTTTCAAAATTCTGTGTCAAATTAATCCTGTCTCTTATAAACTTCTTCTTCCTCCTTCTCTTCGTATCCCTAATGCCTTTCACGTCTCTCTTCTCAAACCACTCATCCTCAACCGTTTTTCTCCCAAATCTGTTCCTCCCACTCCTGTTTCCGGCTCCTCGGACGTCTTCTCGGTCAAGGAGATTTTGGCTGCCAAAAAGGTCAGAGGAAAAAATTTTTTTTTAGTAGATTGGGAGGGTTGTGGTCCTGAAGAGAGATCCTGGGAACCTGAGGACAACATCCTTGACAAAAGTCTGCTCCTCAGGTTCTCAGGCTCCAAGAAGAGGGGGAGACCCAAGGGGGGGGGTACTGTTACGCCGAGCGCTCCGGGTTCCCGCTCCTCCCCGGAGCGCTCGCTTCACCTCCTCCGCTGCAGCGCCCCGGTCACGTCCTCTGACCCGGGGCGCTGCGATCCTGCTGCTAGCCGGGATGCGATTCGCGATGCGGGTAGCGCCCGCTCGCGATGCGCACCCCGGCTCTCCTACCTGACTCGCTCCCCGTCTGTTCTGTCCCGGCGCGCGCGGCCCCGCTCCCTAGGGCGCGCGCGCGCCGGGTCTCTGCGATTTAAAGGGCCACTGCGCCGCTGATTGGCGCAGTGGTTCCAATTAGAGTTATCACCTGTGCACTCCCTATATTACCTCACTTCCCTTGCACTCCCTTGCCGGATCTTGTTGCCTTAGTGCCAGTGAAAGCGTTCCTTGTGTGTCCCTTGCCAGTGTTTCCAGACCTTCTGCCGTTGCCCCTGACTACGATCCTTGCTGCCTGCCCCGACCTTCTGCTACGTCCGACCTTGCTTCTGCCTACTCCCTTGTACCGCGCCTATCTTCAGCAGCCAGAGAGGTGAGCCGTTGCTAGTGGATACGACCTGGTCACTACCGCCGCAGCAAGACCATCCCGCTTTGCGGCGGGCTCTGGTGAAAACCAGTAGTGGCTTAGAACCGGTCCACTAGCACGGTCCACGCCCATCCCTCTCTGGCACAGAGGGTCCACTACCTGCCAGCCGGCATCGTGACACACGCTCTCTGACTGCTCTGCTCTTCGTAGTACAGTAGGGGTTAGGTATATGCCAGCATGCTCTCTGACCGTTCCGCTCGGCACATGACAAGTAGGGGTTAATCATGGCGGCAGGCCTCTGGCTGCTCCGTTCTGCACATTAAACTAAGGGGTTAATCATATGCCAGCGCATTTTCTGGTTGTTCCGCTCTGCACATTACAAGTAAGGGTTAATTATATGCTGGCACGCTTCCTGGCTGCAGGGGCTTTGTCACATACATTCAGCGCATGCATAGCTACGTCATGAAAGTTTGTGATATGTGTTCTCTTTGCAGGTATAAATTAAGATAAAGGGGAGGGTTTCTTTGAGGTATCAGATGATCGAGCACATCATACACGTACTTAATTATTCGTGTCAGGGTGTTTAGGTAGGTTCAGCTTTAGCAGTCTTTACGTATTGGGTGTGTGTTATGCTTAGCATCCTCCTGCCACCCGTGTACACATATAATTATGGGGAGCATATAAAAAAAAAAAAAAAGAAAAATGGTGTTTATGTGAAATTTAGATTGTTTTCCTTAGGTGCTACGGTCCCCATTTAGGCTCTAACCGATCCTCTGTGACAAACACTTCGTCAGCACGGTTGGTCCATGGTAGTTGAAGGGTCACTCAAGGGTACGTGTATATTGTCCTCACGCTCACAGTATATATACTGTACACACATTCGTAGGGTTTATACTGTATTCACGCTCGTGGGATTTGTACTGTAATCACGCATGCAGGATTTATACTGTTCACACGTTCGTAGGTTTACAGTATACACGCTCATAGGGTTTACATTGTACGTATGCTCAGAGGGTTTATACTGTACTCTGGCTGGTAGTATTTATACTGTACACATGCTCGTAGGATTTATATTGCACATACGCTCAAGGTTCATACGGTACACTCGCTGGTAGTATTCATACTCTACACATGCTCATAGGGGTTATACAGTATACTCCCTCGTATGATTGATGCGGTATACACGCCTGCAGGTTTATACTGTACATTCGCTCAGAGGGTTTATGCTGTACACTTGCTGGTAGTACTTATACTGCACACACGCTTGTAGGTTTCATGTCATTCATACGCTCGTAGGAAGCATACTGTACGTAACACTCTCACATACGTACGCTCACAGATCCGCTGGTGCTGTTACATGTTATATCCGCTTGTTACTTTGATACTATGGATAAGTGCTTATTGCCATGGTAGCATTTACAGTGGGCATTTGTTCATATAGTTCGTTTGTATATACGCACACACAGTTCATTCGGTCTATACGCTCATGGTTTCATGCTAATGATTAGTTCATGTAGTTCTCACGTTATAGTGGTTATCGATGCACTCTTGTAGGTGCATTGTGGTGTCTGCAGTGCATATAGTTGCATAGCATTGGGGCACATGCGTTTCTCACTTTAGTGTTTATACAGCTGTTGTGGTCGGGGCCTCATATCTACCATGTCAGCAGGGGATGGGACTCAGTAGTTATTACTGACACGTTTCCTCAGCAACAGCCTCTCGACACACAGGCGGTGTATACTCATTATACCTGCCACGTCTGCAGGAGAGGGGGTACATTGCGTAATTGTTGTTACTGACACGTCTTCAAAACAACGATAACACGACACATAGGCGGTGTATACCCATTATACCTGCCAAATCTGCAGGGGGATATATTACATAATTGTTGTTACTGTACAGTGCGACAGACATCGGATATTTAAATTCATGTGTTGTATTATATATTAGTGCTTAATGCAATTATTTTATTCGTACGGGCCACATGTGTGTACAAGTTGGTCTGTGTATCTGTATATATATAGTTGGTTCAGTGCATATTCGCTCATGCAGTTCATTCTAGCCATACGTTCATAAGTTGTTCGGTGCACGAGCTCAGTTTTGTACATACACCCATATAGTTTGTCTGGGCATATGGTCGTAGATTGTTGAGCATGCGGTAGTGGTGTTAGTAAGGTGCATATGGCCTTTTTGGTCATGCTGGACCTACGTTCATATGGTCATGGTCTGCATAGGGGTCATGCTAGGCTTACATTTATTGTATTCATACTCGGTATACATTCATAGGTTCATTAGGTACATATGTTTTCATGTTTAGTCCATACATCTATGTCTTTGACTCTGCACAGGTTTCATGGTATTGGGCGAACCTGTGCATGGATAATTTGGTGGGTCATCCTTTTTAGATGCGCATAGGTATATATATCGCATACGTATTTATATCTCTGGGGTTCGGGTGGTTATTTGCCTAGTCGACAGGCTAAGTATGGTTACATCTTATCTTGGCTTCAGGTTAGTCACATACTTTGGTACAGGCTTTAAGTTTGGCTGGACCAGTCACGTCTACAGGTCAGTCCGGATACAACCTGACACGACTTCAGGTTGGCGACAGTGTCATTATATACGTCATGTTATTCACCAGTTGGGTTATGCACATGGATATAGCTTTATTTTTTGTTGTTTATTGCCATTTATTTTCGGCCTGTCACGTCTACAGGTCGGTCCAGTTGCAACCTGACACGACTTCAGGTTGGCGGAAACGTCGTTATTGCTCCATAGGCTTACTTAGCATTTGGGTTGGGCATACAGGGACTTGGCTCTGTGTGGTTGGTTTTGTCGTCTCGGCTTCAGGTTGATGTTAGTGATCACGTGTTGGTTGAGTTTCATCGTTATGTTTGCTGCGTTAGTGGTTTCGTTGCCGGTCACATCCACAGGTTGGTTACAGTGGTAACCTGACACAGGTTTAGGTTAGTTACTTGGTGGTCATTTGTGTATGCACATTGGTAGCACTTGGAGTTGTGCATACGGGCATAGGGTTGTTCCCCGTTGAGACTTTTTTCATGTCCACAGCGACAGAGATCTTCTAACACACAGTCTGGAATACCTACACTATGTTTACGACAGACACTCAGAGGATGTCTCAAGTGCATTTTGTTCTTACTTGCATTTTTTGAGTTTTGCCACTTTTCTTTAATCCAGCCCCTCTAGCCGTCAGCCCTGGCAGCTGGCTTAGTTAGTTGGCTAGCTGAAGTCCAGGTAATTCCCCATTGGGACACCAGGACGGCTTAACGCACTGTCCTTCAGTTGTCATGGTTTCCTAAGGTTAGAGGAATTACATGCAGGTGTATGGCCATGTGATTATTTACAGGGATGTAAATAATCACTTATTGAAATTGTATAGCAGATGAATGTTATTGTCAGGTTACTATCATACGGCATTTTCTCAAGTCCCACGAGTGATGCTCAGCTGAGTATTGCAATCTTCGCTTCCGCATGTCAAGGGTCCAATGGGGTCAAGCAGATGCCATTGTTTATGGGGCGGCACTCACCCCAAGTTGTTTGTCAAGCATGTTCGTATTCTTGTTAAATCTTTACAGCAATCCGTCCATTATATCCAGTCATTCCCTTAGCATTAAGCCTGCTGCACCGGTGTCACATCATGGTGTGCCAGCATAAGTGGTTAAGTAATAGGGGTCCTTGGTCACGAGGTTGTTGCACGAGTTAATAGCGCTGTGTTCTCATTATGAGTTTTGCCCTCTATTTTTCAGGTGTACTCCTAGGCGGCAGTATATGGCATAACTCAGACTGCCTAGATAAGTTACAGGATAGTAGGGAACAGGAGTTAGTAAGAGGTTCAGTTAGGTAGGCTCGCTATACGATTGAGCACCGACTACAAGTGTTAAGACTAATTTATTAAGCCTGTATTTGTGGGAGGGGCGGGATTTTGCTATAAGAACCCGCGGCAGTACCTGTGCTTGACGCCGCGGGTTCGTCACGTCCCACCCAACCCTCCCTCAACTTCATTTTTCACGCCATGACTATCATTATACATCAGGGTATGCCCTCTATTTTTCAGGTGTACTCCTACGCGGCAGTATATGGCATAACTCAGACTGCCTAGATGTTTACTTAAACACACTTGCCATTAAAGCTATTAAAACAGTGTTTTCCAAACAGTGTGTCTCCAGCTGTTGCAAAAACTACAACTCCCAGCAGGCCAAAGGCTGTCCGGGCCTGCTGGAAGTTGTAGTTTTGCAACAGCTGGAGACACACTGTTTGAAAACACTGTATTGAAGGCTATGGATACCTTTGAAGAGCATTTTTTTAAATTCTTGCTTTGTACTTTGTACAAATTTTTATGGTGCAAAACACTTCTCCCCTCCCCGATCAGACACTAATTCACTATCCTGTGAATAGGTTATAAGATGTTTAGTACTGGAGTTCCCCTTTAATCCCAAAGCTATTTGCTTCAATTCCAAATACATAATAAGCACTCAGACGGATCCCTCCAAGGAACAGCCCAGGATAAATGCAGCGCACAAGACTTCAAAGGTAAAATGGTTTATTTACCCGGCATGCAACGCGTTTCGCTGGACAACCAGCTTCATCAGGCATGCCTGATGAAGCTGGTTGTCCAGCGAAACGCGTTGCAAGCCGGATAAATAAACCATTTTACCTTTGAAGTCTTGTGCACTGCATTTATCCTGGGCTGTTCCTTGGAGGGATCCGTCTGAGTGCTTCACCTTTGTTGCCAGGAGCGGCTGCCGATCTTCGCCCGTTGAAGGGTTATTCCTCGCTTTCACCATAATTGTACTTGGTTACAGTACAACTATACTCGGTGAGCATTTTTGCTTTTTTCCATCTCCTCTTTACAATGCGTTATCACACTAGGAGCGCTCTCCTTGTCTATAAATACATAATAAGGGTACTAGAGATAAACCTATCATGAAGAGAATGAACTCACCCCTCTGTACAGTTCTCATGACAGGGCAGACAGATCTTGCTCACACTGGCGTACTTGTAGACTGGTCCTTTTTCCCCCATGACTCCATGAGGACATTTGTCCACACAATTTAGACCGTCCCTGTAGTTGGCACACTGTTTGCACGAGTCTGCGCCCTGGCAGAAAAAAAAAGGTTATGATTTGAAACAAATGTAGAAAAGTGTAAGCAATAGTTTAAGGGGGTAGATGGGCATCAGGAGTCAGGACTTACTGTTCCATTGCAGGTCAGTGCACCTTCCACCTTCTGACATTCTGGGTGGCACGGCAAGCAAACACCATCCTTTGCAAACTCTCTGCTATCTCTATACAAAAGAAGCCATGAAAAGCTGTCACACTACAGAACCATACACTGGCAGCCATTCATATTATAAAGATGTCATTGAAAACTAAAAGATTACCCTTGGTATAGGGTACAGTATGGTACACAGATCCCGTCTCGACTAAAGTTCCTGCAAGATAGACACTGCTCCGGTCCTGCACCCCAGCAGCCCTTATCAGAACACAGGGGGTCACATACTTTTCCTTCATTCACTGCAAGATACAAAATATATCTCTATAAGTTATCACTGAAATGTACATATTGGCTTTCCATTTGTAGCTTTTAATATTTAAATTTTATTCATGGTTTGATGAAGATAAATCAGTTTAATATGTCTTTCTTTTGGAAAGATGCCAATGGTATACTACTTTTCACTTTATAATTTATGGCTAGAAAAACATTTCGGTGCCTATTACATTGATCGACCATTTATGTCTACAAAAATTAGGAGCATTATAATGTCCAGAACACAGGCAGTGAATAACCTTTCATAACCCTTAGATCCCATTCACACCACATTTAAGGACTCTGTCACTAGTATACCCACAGTGCAGACATTAAAGGGGTTATCCAGGGAAAAACTTTTTTTTTTTATATATCAACTGGCTCCAGAAAGTTAAACAGATTTGTAAATTACTTCTATTAAAAAATATTAATCCTTTCAGTACTTATGAGCTTCTAAAGTTAAGGTTGTTCTTTTCTGTCTAAGTCCTCTCTGATGACACGTGTCTCGGGAAACGCCCAGTTTAGAAGCAAATCCCCATAGCAAACCTCTTCTAAACTGGGCGTTTCCCGAGACAAGTGTCATCAGAGAGCACTTAGACAGAAAAGAACAACCTTAACTTCAGAAGCTCATAAGTACTGAAAGGATTAAGATTTTTTTAATAGAAGTAATTTATAAATCTGTTTAACTTTCTGGAGCCAGTTGATATATACGAAAAAGTTTTTGCCTGGAATACCACTTTAACTTTAAATGTCTGCACATTCAACAGGATAGAGTAGAAGTGTTTAAACCTCTGGGGCAGATGATGGCTGCATGGAATGCGCAATCGGCACAAGCTCCATGCATTCTCTATGGGAGAACAGGAGATACTTGAGTACAGCACTCATGTTTCTCCTGCGCTGCCATAAAGAATGCAAGGAGCCCCGTTCTGGAGATCATTGGGGGTCTTACCTCTGAAATTAGATGCTTATCCCCTATGCAGGAGTAAACTTTAATATACTAAACTTAGTCTGCTAGTGACTACGTTTGGTATTTTTCACAGATGTACATTAGTCCCTCAAGTTACAATATTAATTGGTTCCAGGACGACCATTGTATGTTGATAATTGGTTCTGTAGCCACCAAAATGTCACCCAAAAAATAGGAAAAAGTGAGGATTAAAGATAAATCAGTAAATAACTAAATAGATAAAGCAAATCTTTACATATAAAAGTAAGAAAGATCTGCTGGGAGCTGTAATCACTGTCTATGTCAGTGTTTTCCAACCAGGGTGCCTCCAGCTGTTGCAAAACTACAACTCCCAGCATGCCTGGACATCCTTTGGCTGTCCGGGCATGCTGGGAGTTGTAGTTTTGCAACAGCTGGAGGCACCCTCGTTGGGAAACACTGGTCTATGTAGAGGACAGGAACTTCTTCAGGCTCCTGTATAGTACACGCAATGTCCTAAAAGAGTAAAATGGAGTCGCCCTCACCTGGTGTCCAAAGGAGCAGCTAACACTGGCATAGGTTAAAAAGTAGTACAGAACATGTAATACCTCCCTTTACTGTAGGGGGCGCTACCAGACAGGAATTCAGTGCATGCACTTTAGGAATACAGGGGGTTTTACCAGTGAATGCCCATTCTGATTGGTCGGTTCTTCCAGCCCGTGACACGTTTCACAGATCTGGACTGTCTGTACATTGTATGTTGAGTCTGGTTTCAAGTTACAATGGTCCAGAAAAGACCATTGTATGTTGAAACTATTGTATGTTGAGGCCATTGTAAGTTGAGGGATGACTGTACTGCTTATGTTAACAGCATAGTCTACCATCCAGTAGTCTGCTACCGCAAATAAAAATAGCATCTTCATTATGGCTTATGTAGCATAAACTCAGGGAAGAAAATACTTACCACAAGTGTCTGGGGACTTGTTATTCTTTATATCAAAGTTCTGCCGTTTTGTTGGGAATAAGGTTTTCCAATTAATAGTGTTATAATAGCAAAGGTTCTCATTTTCGGCAATATAAACTTTCCCAGCACTGATGTCACGTAATGACCGAAACCCCAGAGATGTCACATTGCTGTTCTTCATCACAAGAAGTGACACCCCACGTCTACAAAATACATATGAGAGATCAGGACTATTGTCAAAAACACAAAACAAGAAAAGGAGAAGTAATACAGAAGTAGAATATCAAAGGTATGACAGTAATATGCATATAAAACACCTTATGGACACCATAAATTAGTGCTGACGTTTAGCACATTAACTACTGGTAATGAACAACACTATACACTATGCTTGAAGGGAACCATCCAGAGCTCCTGACAATTCTGACTTCTTAATAAAACCAATGGATACTGCTTAAAGGGGTACTCCGCCCCTGGCATCTTATCCCCTATCCAAAGGATAGGGGATAAGATGTTAAATCGCCGCGGTCCCACTGCTGGGGACCCCGGGGATCGCCGCTGCGGCACCCCGCCATCATTACTGCACAGAGTGAGTGAGTTCGCTCTGTGTGTAATGACGGGCGATACAGGGGCCGGAGCAGTGTGACGTCACGGCTCCGCCCTTCATGACTTCACGGCCCGTCCCCTTAATGCTAGTCTATGGCAGGGGGCGTGACGACTGCCACGCCCCCTTCCCATAGACTTATATTGACGGGGGCGGGCCGTGACATCACGAGGGGCGGAGCCGTGATACATTTCCTGCAAAGCTTAGCTTGATCTGCTCATCCTTTCAACTTTATTAAGTCTTTAGGGGGACATTTAACTAACTGTGGCGTTTTAGTGCGGGCATGTTAGTAAAGCTCCGCCCATTTTCGTTCCGCTTGATTTACTAAGATGTGCACGCCTCTTAGTAAATAGCGGCGCCTTGGCTGCCCTTGCCAGGGGTGGCATATATTTCTACTACATTTGCAATGTCCATACAAGGCAGAGCCCCCTTCCAGCCTCCTTTATCCCTCCTTCATGCCCCCCATGGCGCAACCGGCGTACATGCCCCAGTATTGCTATTTTTCCCTCATAAATGGCAATTTGCTTGAAAATTGCCATTTATATGCCAAAATTAGTGACATCTGGATCCCTGGCATGGCTTAATAAAGTATATATACATATCCTTGTATAAAAACAGACAGAATATACTTACATGAGTGTCCGACCACCAATGGTAGTGAGGCTGGAGAAGACACTGAAGTCATTCATATGCTTTGGCCATGACTGGATGTTTAGGTATCCTGTGGGAGACATGTGGTCAGTTTTAAAAGAACAGGGCATTCTTCTCATACTCCATAACTTTTATCCGGTATCTCAGTGGACTTCCTCCTACCTGTTATTTCTTGCACTGTTCTAAAGACATTGAGTTTGTTGGGGTCCAGAGCGGTGATATTCATAAACTCATCCCTAGAATAAAGCATACATTCAGCCAGAAAATAGGAGAATTACATTAAAATACCTGAAATGCTGATCTTGCTTCTGGTATGAATATTACAGCTAAGAATACAACTTTACATTTTACAACCAGCAGTGCTACCTGTTACTTTGAACACTAACCAACAATGGAGGCCTACAAGAATTCATTATAGCTATATCTGAACACCTCTCCACTTATAAATGTGCAAAAACATTCTGAAACCATCCTAAATCTTTACAAAGTAATTGATTCTTGTCTTCAAATCAAAATAAAGTTCGGAAGATGAATCAATGTTTTGAAGTATACCAGTGGCCCAATTCTGTAACCCTATTACGATTTAAAATGTCAGCCATAGAAGATCAAGTCATTCTGGCTTAGTGGCCAAAATATAAACCTGCACCAAACCAAACCAGGTCAATCGGGTAGGATTTTTATTAAACTTAACAATATTGTTTACCTCAGAATAAGCTGATCAGTCTACTGAATCATTTTTGCTTATTCTTCTGCAACTATTAACTGCTATACATATGCCACCCAAAAATAGACCAAAGATTTAGATGAATTTAAGAAAAATATTAATTATATATTGAAAAAATACAAAAATAAATATGTGCAAAGAATGATGAGTATTTGTTATACTATTACTCCTGAATGGAATATTAATATATGAAATACAGTTTTCTCCTTACCCATCTAGTCCAATGGTAAGGAAGTCCAGATTGCCCAAGATCTTGGTGCAGTTAATAAATCTATCAATGTTATTGGAATCTACAGTCTGGTATTTATTACCGGTTCCTTCACATGCTGGAAAAAAAAGAAAGAATATTAAGAGTGAACTAGACACATCTGCAAGCAAATCGCAATCTTGTTTGTATCATATTCCTTTTAATGGTCTAGTCACACGTCCAGTATTCTGCGCAGATTTGATGCGCAGCATCAAATCTGCGCAGAATACTGTACGTGTGAATAGACCCTAAAGGGAAATTTTTGGCACATTAGTTGCATTAGACCAGAGAAGAAGAATCAAACAGGTCTGACATTGGATTGTTCAACTTATTATAAGAATAAAACATTTGATACAACATGATAAAGCATTAGGATCAAATACCATATGACATCATTATCATACGGTATCCCCAGACATAAAGGGTTACCTTTGGGACAAAGGCCGGAACATGGCTCACACATCTTGACTCCATTTTTTGTCACTTCCATCTTGTTGCTGGGACATGAACGAACGCAGGAGTTCTGGTCGATCACAAAATTATCTAAACAGCAGAAAAATAACATTAGTGCAGGATACAGGTGTAACGAGAAGAATTCTGACGGTACATAAAAAAAATCTTCAAAAAGTTTTTCTCTTTATACATATATTTTAAACATATGTTTTTAAAGGGGACATGTCATACTGACCATGTACCCTTTATGAGGACACCCTTTTTCTCTTTCCTGTGACTGTCCATACATATATAATGAATTGGTAGGGTCAGCCATTAATACATACGGGGGCAGCTCTTCACACATGATCCTCCGTACTGGAATTTAGCATCAGGGCCATGTTCCATTTGACCGGTCAGAGCGTTGTAAATCAGCTGAGAACATCGTGAGACACAGGTCCCATTATCATTGAAGTTCCGACATGACTGTAAGTGAAAGACAGTTATGAATATGGGAAAGTGTTGAACGTGGGTTAGAAGAGATGCTTGTAGTACGATTCACTGAACATCACTCACAAAGCACTGGGTGTTTAGAGAACCTGTGCAGCCCCCCGCGCACTCGTCATGGCAGCATTCAGCGGGGGTCTGTCCATAGCAACGTCCATTGCACTGCTCTGCACAGATGTTCTTTGTCACTGCATGAAAAGATATTTTTATTAAATATATATTTAGCAATGTCTAACAAAAAGTATGCCACAGCAGCAGCTATACCATTTTTGTTACTACTACTAGAATGGTACTTACCTTATGGCAAACCTATACGAATGGTAAAACTATATATTAGAAATGACTAAATTACCTCTATTATCAGAGCTCTGTCCATTGGAAGGCCCTACTGGACACTTCCAAACTCATATAGTATTAGGAGAATATAGTATTTTAGATCACTGGCAACCAATAAATTAATTCAGTCAATTAAGTCAGGCTTCCTGAATATATGACTTAATTTCCTCAATGATGTCAACATACAAAAGGAGCATCATATGTGAGAACAACATTGTCATATGCCATTATTGTTTAAAGTAGTAGTGCATTGAAATATAACTTATCCCCTGGGGGGGGGGGGGGGGGTCTTACCGTTGGGACCCCCTTTGATCCCCTTCCGGCAGTAGATTGCCGGAAGCGGTCGCCCTCGACCCCCACAGGTAGCTGTGGCCGATGTATTTCTATGGGATACATGGTGGGAGCGTGCCGGCCACCGCTCCATTCGGGGTCGGCACACCCCCTTCCAGCTGACTACCGTGGCACCATTCAGGAGATCGCGTGGGTCCCAGCGGTCGGACCCTCCACGATCTATAACTTATCCCCTATTCTTTGGATAGGGGATAAGTTATATTTCACTACAGAACTCTTTTATAAATGTCATATGAATAATGGATACTTAGCCTTTTTATAAATACTTAAATATATATAAAATATTGTTACCAGCCTTTGATGATAACAATGAAAAAGTTAACACTTACATTTCTGACAGTCTTCTTCTCCTGGTCCCCAGCACTTCCCAGTGCAAGATGGATGACAAGGTTTACCTGCAGAAAACAACAATGGTTCAGCTATATCACGCAAAGAGTAGTAAAAAAGTATTTTATATAATAACCACTGATCTGATTGCATCAACATTGCATCACATCAATTATAACTCTCTCAGCAAAAAGGGGGTCAAGTTGTCCATTGAAACCAGAGTTCAGCCTTCTAATATGTAGAACAAAGATGATACCTAGCACTCACCAGTAATGCACAGTGAAGATTTATTATGCCATAGTGTAGTACAAGGACGCGTTTTGGCGTGGGAGCCTTCCTCAGCTGTCTGCTTACGCAGACAGCTGAGGAAGGCTCCCACGCCAAAACGCGTCCTTGTACTACACTATGGCATAATAAATCTTTACTGTGCATTACTGGTGAGTGCTGGGTATCATCTTTCTTCTACCTATGGCTTTACCCTACCTCAAGCACCACCGCAGATTCCACGGAAGTGCCGACATATCCCTATATCAGCCTTCAAATATGTCCTGTGGTAAAATAGCAATAGCAATATGGAGGACTATGTTGCTAATGCTGTTGGAATATGTTCAACAGGTTTGTTGCAACAATTTCTAAAGTTGAAAATCCGTTCAGTATGGCAAAGGTTGCATTCGCACTACCGTTGTCCCTTCTGTTGTTCTGCTCAGTCACTGGAGCTGGACACTGGTATATCCGCTGCATGATGGACAACAGCACTCCCCGACTTTCATGGAGTCCATCAGGTTTCCGCCATGGTGTTTGACATTTCACCAGACAAAATAGAGCAGTATGCTGTACTATTTCGTCCAGTATATTGGATGGAACTTTCAATGGAGGCACCCTCAAAAGAGTCTCCAATAGTTGTGTAAACCAAGCTTTATTAGAGATGTCTCTGCATAATTTTTCAAACTAAATCTGCCATGAAGGCTTCCTTCACACTGCTGTTAGCACACGGCAGTGTGACGGCCATCGGGGGAGCTGGGGAAATAACGGGAGAAAAAAAATACTGCTTGCGCCGTCTTTTACTTCCGCCCAGTTAGAAAATAACGGCGCCCGTAGGACCCTATTATAGTAAATGGGATCCATAGGGATCCATTATTTCCCAGTTGTGCCCTGTCCCTATAACGGCTGTTATAGGCTGAAAAAAGAGCCTAATGCCATTTAGGGATGGGGCCCAATGGAAGTGTGAAAGTAGCCTAAGTGCCTTTTATTAAGGGTGATTATTGGCTGAATGGACTAATTTTTGCCCAATGTAAAACACTCAGTAATCAGCTGACAAACTGGCAAACACTTGTTTGTTGGGATCGTGCAGCCCTTTAAATCATTGTGTGCCGAAAGAACATCTCCATGGCTGTACAAACAATCTAGCGATCATTTGGGCAATTCTTTATGAGCAATAATTGAACCATGTAAAGGCTCCAGTGCTGATCAACTTAATTGGTGCTTGTTAGCAAATAAACGAAGCAAATAAATCCGGCAACTCACCGCAACCATAGGTATTCAGCGTGGTGCGGCCGCCATGGATGTCCGGGATGGTGCGGGAAGTTCAGAGGCGACGAACCGGTAGGTTTCGTGCAATAGCACTTCTTCCGGCCTTGAGGCCAGAAGAAGCGCTATTGCACGAAACCTACTGGTTCGTCGCCTCTGAGCTTCCCGCACCATCCCGGACATCCATGACGGCCACACCACACTGAATACCTATGGTTGCGGTGAGTTGCTGGATTCGTTTGCTTATATGTGTTTCTGGACGTCCAGGCATCACCATATTTTCAGCATTTTTTTGTACCGATTCATTCCATAGACTTCCATTATATTAGCTGTGTTAGTTAGGTGCCTCCTATTTTTGTCTTGCTTATCCTGTTAATCGGTGCTTGTATATAGTCGTGTTGTCTATGGGTGTAAACTTAGCCTTATAGATGTTAGAATTAGAAATGTAAGTCTCTTAGTTGTCAACACAACTACATGCCCCATACAGAACAGGCAGATCAATTGCCCTGGAGTAACATACAGGACCAAATGGTACTTATTTGGGGATGCCCCTAAACTGTTCAGGCTCCACACCTTTCTATGAACTCTTCAAACAAAAGTAAATTGTGACTTAGTGTGGCAGCACTACACTAACCAGCTGATGCCAGTTACATTTCTTTTAGGGTTATTACTGTGTTTTAATAATAAAAAAAAAAGACTTGTGTCTTGTAAAGTGTTTACATTAAAGCAGAAATATGGCTGGCCTCTAGAAACAGGATAAGGATGGCAGTAGGTTTGCCAAAGCAGGGTTTATCTTGGCTCCTAGATGGCATGAGCTAATATTTGCTAAAAGGGTTTGTAGAGCTGAACTATATGGCACCTAAAACAAATTTGTGTTTGTCACCACAGACATATATGGGGAGTTACACATAATAGGCATAAGAACAGTGACGTCTTATCATGATCACTGACAATAATAGAGATGTCACACTATAGTAGAAGATGGGATAAGGTAAAGTGCAGAATATGCTGCATACATTGAATTCAGTCCATAGCAGGAAATGCTCATGTAGGCTCTATAGCTAACAATGTACTAATCCACTATAAATACTTAAAGGAGTAGTCCAGTGGTGACTCAGTGGTTTACAACTTATCCCCTATCTTAAGGATAGGGGATAAGTTGCAGATCGCGGGGGGTCCGACCCCTGGGGCCCCCCGCGATCTCCTGTACGGAGCCCAGGGAAGGGGGCGTGTCGACCTCCGCACGAAGCGGCGGCCAACACGCCCCCTCAATACAACTCTATGGCAGAGCCGAAGCGCTACCTACGGCAATCTCCGGCTCTGCCATTGAGATGTATTGAGGGGGCGTGTCAGCCACCGCCTCGTGCGGGGGTCGACACCCGCTATCTCGGCGGAGAGCCGGGGCCCCGTACAGAGAGATCGCGGGGGGCCCCAGCGGTCGGACCCCCGCGATCTCAAACTTATCACCTCCTTTAAGATTGTGAAACCATCTGGAGCATTCCAGGAAAGGTAGTCACTGGTAAAGTGAAAGACAAACGCTCAGGTGCAAGAAGACATCCAAAGGTTATAAAGCTATAGGTGATATCAGCTCTCTATTCCAAATGGAAGGAAACAAAACTAGACTGTCAGAACAAGCATTAATGCATACGAACCCTAAGGTTTTGTTCACACACAGCAATTTTAGGGTAATGTTTTAATGCAGATGAATGGCCGTCAATGCAATACAAGGATGGCTTAAAGGGGTACTGCGGTGGAAAACTTTTTTTTTTTTAAACAAACTGATACCAGAAAGTTAAACAGATTTGTAAATTACTTCTATAAAAAAAAATCCTTAATCCAGTACTTCCAGTACTTATCAGCTGCTGTATACTACAGAGGACATTCTTTTCACTTTGGATTTCTTTTCTGTCACGACCACACTGCTCTCTGCTGACACCTCTGTCCATGTCAGGAACTGTCCAGAGCAGGAGAAAATACCCATAGCAAACATATGCTGCTATGGATAGAGGTGTCAGCAGAGAGCACTGTGGTCGTGACAGAAAATAATTTCCTCTGTAGTATACAGCTGCTAATCAGTACTGGAAGGATTAAGAATTTTTAATAGAAGTCATTTACAAATCTGTTTAACATTCTGGCACCAATTGATTAAAAAAAAAAATTAAAAAATAAAAAGTTTTCCACCTGAGTACCCCTTTAAATCCAACAGGACCAGATTGTACTGGGCAAACCTCAGGGGCTGGCTTCATGCTAGAATCACTTTAAGGTGGCCACACATATAGTCGGAAATTTGTCCATGGGGGGAGTTCAGACTCTTCTTTCATGATAAATGTTGGAGGAGAACTGGACATGTTGGATTTAAACATGTTTAATCCTTTGTTCTTATGGTAGAGGAGGCACCGTCTGAGGTGTCTGGCCCACTGAAAACACATGCATGCATGAGTATAATGGGGAAATGGGAGGAAAAGCTGTGTTGGCCAACAGCTGGATAATGTGTATGGTCAGCATTAAAAAAAATTCGTCTAGACTAAAACCTTCACCATCTGAGGCATCAATAATGTAATATTTGAGTGAAAATACTTTTATACAATTTAAGCCTATGACACACCATTTTTGAGCCTTATTTTCACCCATTTTTTTTGTTCACCCAAAGTTTTTAAAGACTACCTGTCACCAAGCTAAACTTTTAATACATTCTTCCTTATGAAATTATAAGACACTTTGCTATTTACTTGGTGTTAAAATTCATAACCTTGATATGTTTTTATGTGACTGAAAAAACGTCCACTAGGTGGCTCTGTTCTGTTCCCTGCGCAAGTCAAACAGTTAATTTGGGCTCCTCCTCCCCTAGCAGGAGACCAAACTCAAGAAGTGAGTGCGGGGCATGGCGAGGCACAGCTCTCGCAGGCTGCAGTGACGTCGTGCCTGCTGGGGAACGCCCACTTTCTCCTGCCGAGAGCTCACACAGCGTGAGCAAGGGGAAAGGTATGATACACAGCTTTTTAAAACTTGAAAAAATATTTAAGGGCAGGAGGGGTGTTAGGAGTAGTTAGGGAATATAATCTGAGTTAGTTTAGAAAATATGGTTTAATGACAGGTACTCTTTAAGCCTTTATCTTTGGTTTTGGTTAGTTACTTCAGCCATTTACAGCTCAAAATGAGGCTCACAAAGCATTGTGTAAACATATCCCAAGAGTACTACTTATGCACATAAATATGGTAAATAGAATAGTAAATTAGGGTGCTGGATGTTTTTTTTTTTTTTTTCTATTACAACCCAAATTCTGAAAATCCCTCTCTGGACCCGTCCTATGCTGCTGACTTTTGGCCTTCTCTCCTTCATCTGTAAAATCTTTAAACGTTCCATCTACTTTCCCCTAACCCACCAAGTCTCTACTGACTTTCTTACAATCTGGTGATTTTGACATCTAACTGCAACAGCAGCTATTCTCTTTTGACTCTTCTGGATTTCTGGATTCGACACTGTAGATCAACATTTCCTCCATAGTGTTCTCCGCTCTATTGGCCTAAAACCAAGGGAGATATATTACTGCTCTTGTAACGCCGAGTGCTCCGGGTCCCGCTCCTCCGCCTGAGCGCTCGCAGCGTTCTGATCTTGCTTGCAGCGCCCCAGTCAGATTCGCTGACCGGGAGCGCTGCTCTGTGTCCCCCGGCGGGGATGCGATCCGCGCGGCGGGACGTGCCTGCCCGCGGGTCGCATCCTGTTCCATTCACCTGCCCCGTCCTCCTGCTCAGTCCCGGCGCGTGCGGCCCCACTCTCTAGGGCGCGCCGGGTCTCTCAGATTTAAAGGGCCAGTGCACCATTAATTGGTGCCTGGTCCAATCAGTTTCCAATCACTCCCTACACATATAAACCCACTTCCCCTTCCTGTCCTTGCCGAATCTTGTTGCCCTAGTGCCCTGAGAAAGCGTTTTGTGTGTATCCCTAGCCTGTGTATCCAGACCCTTTGCCGTTGCCCCTGACTACGAACCATTGCCGCCTGCCTTGACCGTTTGCTACGTCTGACCTTGCCTTCGCCTTATCCTTGTGTACTACGCCTGTCTCAGCTGTCAGTGAGGTTGAGTCACTATCGGGGGATACGACCTGGGAGTTACCGCCGCAGCAAGTCCATCCCGCCTTGTGGCGGGCTCTGGTGAAAACCAGTAACTTCTTAGAACCGGTCCCCTGGTATGGCCCACGTCATCGCCTCACTGACACAGAGGATCCACTACCCGCATACTAGTCCGGTTCCTGACAGCTCTCCCTTGAATTTCTTTCTACCTCTCTAACTGCTTGTTCAGTGCATCACTTGCTAACTCTTCCCCTTACTGTTGGGGTTCCCCAGAGATAAGCCCTTGGTCCATTTCCCTTTTCTCTTTATATAGTCCCTATTAGTCAAACTATTTGGTTTTCATTACAATATCTATGTTATTGACACCAGTTGGATCGCTCTTCCTCTATATTCGTCCTGAACTACTCCTAAATGCCAGTGACTGTCTGTTGCTGTCTCCAACGTCATGTCTTCTCTAAGAATCTATACACTGTAGCCACGAGGTAGCCATGGAGAGCTGGTCAGCAGAGACCAGGCATAATGCTCTGCACTTTTGCCCCTTAATTTCAGCAATTGGTGAGGGTCTCAGCACTCGTACCACCACTGATCAAAACTTATCACTGAATGTCATAAGTTTTTAAAAACTCAATTTTTTTTCCAAATTTCTTCATTACATCTCCTTTCTCATCTGAGTCTATAGACCGTTTTACATGAGCAGATTATCGGGCAAATTAGCGCTGCTAGGAATGCTCATTCATTGGCTGATTGAATCTTTTGTGCGGCCATTTAAATGAATGTTGTCGGCCACACATCACACTATGTAAACAGGAGATGTGCGACAATAATAAACTTAAAGGTCTTGAGAGCAGGGTCCATAATTCCTGTTGTACCTTTCCCCACTATTTACTTATAGCAGAGAGCAGAACCCTCTCTCCAATTGACAGAACGGTTACTAATACATAGTTGTTACTAAGTAATGTCTGATTCTGTCTGAACATGTAACCTCTGAATTATAAAATGCTGTGTAACATATAAATAAAGATTGTTATTCTAATGACATTATTACAGGACCCATCCATCATAATATCTTTGAGGAAGTAGTAAATGACAGTGTTACAATCGTGACAATAGTTACAGTGCTGATACCTGTCACTGTCGTTTATCTCTTGGTGTCAGCCACTTGTTTTCTATATACTTAGCGTAGACTTATGCTCCAGGTCATTGTGGATGAGGTCAGTGCTTTCTAGTAACGGTAATGTGATAATGAACACCCTTACATCCCTTACATATATAGTCTTCTTAATGAATAGCTTGGCTTAGCATAGCATAATATACTTGAAAATAAAGGAGAGTATAATTGTGTTCTAGTAAACTACACAGTGGATGATGTCTTGCGTATTTCATATATTTTTTTATTTTTTGCCATGGAGGGCTCACAAAACACTTAATCCTGTATCTCTGGCTCTTCCATAGAGATACATAGAGAGGGCATGTCGGTCGCCACTTTGTGCAGGGGGTCAACATGCTTAGTTACTGGGGAGAGCTGGGGTACAGTGCAGGAGATCATGGGCTGGGGTCCCAGAAGTCGGACCCACGCAATCAGACATGTATCCCCTATCCTTTGGATAAGGGATAAGCTGTCCTGCACCATAGTACTTCTTTAACACCCTACAGCAGTGTTTCCCAACAGTGTGCCTCTACCTACAACTCCCAGCATGCCCAGACAGCCTTTGCAACACTTGGGGGCACACTGGTTGGTAAACGCTGCCCTACAGACCATGTCAACTGGGGTAGTTGACACTTAAAGGGGTACTCTGCCAAAAAAAAAATCCAAAGGATAAGTAATAAGATGTCTGATTGTGGGGCTCCCGCCACTAGGGAACCTTGCGATCTCCGGGCTGGCAATGGCAGCGTCTGGAACACAGAAGCTTGAAGCTTCCGTGTTCATGACATCACGCCACACATAGCCGTCATGCCTCCTTCCCATACACATAGGCATTGGATAGGGGATAAGATGTTTTTCGGCGGAGTACCCCTTTATGGTCTATTCACACGTGCGGTATTCTGCGCAGATTTTCTGCTGCAGATTTCAATGTAAATTGAATGACCGAACACAGCTTGAAATCCTGCGCATCAAATCAAGAATAATACTGTACGTATGAATAGACCCTTAAGGGTGAATTTATGAAAGCTTGCATGACAGTTTTCCAGTGTAAAAAGCCTTATTTTGCTTAAATAAATAAATAAATTCAATAAATAAATAAATAAATAAAATGGTGACTTTTCTCCGATTTAATCACTTTCCCATTTTCCCCTCCATATGGGCATGGGCATGGCTTAGTATAAATTAAAGAAAAAAAAAATTCCTTAAATATTTAAGTCCATTCAATAGGTGACATACAAACCACACAGCAAAAGTAAGCAAATTATTCATACATCGCAAGATGATTTGATTAATTTTGCGCAATCGAAACTGGCCTAAAAAATGAGAAAGTGCAAGCTTTCGAAAAAGTAATGAAAAAGTTGCAATAATAAATGCCCTTCCCCCATGGGTGTTTTATCATGGGTGAATGAAATATGTTCATAAAATAGGATTTCAGTGATTTGCTGTTCTATGTAGCTTCGATGGTATAAAGAAAGTAAACAGAGGTGTGTAGAGACCGTGTAGATTTTCATACACATTCGCCCAGGTTCCTGACAACCAAATACACCTTTTGTATAATTCAGTAATATATGGGGTGGAGGTTATTTCCCTCGACACCTAGCCCTGAATATGAAGATTTGCACGTTTCTCTATTGAAATCTTTACCCGGCCAGTTTTAATCTTATTGATAAGACATTTGGACTTGGGCCAAGTAACACTGCCAAGTTCTGAAGAGTAATGGCTGCAGACACTTCAGGGATACATAGTAACCGGCTCAGTGTTGTGTATAAACTTCTCATCTGAACCGTTTCCATTTTTATTCAAACGGCTGTAACTGTGGCCAGAAACATGTGTATCTAGCCAAACAAGATATTCTGTTTCTAGAGATATCAGGAAAAAAGGATATTTAGGCTGGAATCACAAAAAGCTAATTTTGTTTCAAAATTTTTGGGTACTTCCATCTAAATAGGGGTTCTTTCCGATGAACAGGACAACTGCATTTTTTTTTATTTTTTAGGAAAATCTGCCACATATTAATCCTTCCTATAAGGCTCTATTACACAGATAGTGCCGTGAGTAATGGGGCCAGCGATCAACTGAAGAAACAGCAAATGCTCATTCGTTGGCTGATTGCAATGTTATAACCTGTCAAAATCATCATCCATTAGCCGCATACTGCCCTGTGTAGTAGGAAAAGTGCGGCCAACGACTGATGGCAGCAAAGGGCCCTCCCTGAATAATGCTCAAATTGTGTAATAGGTTCAGTAAATGGGCATCAGTCTATGAGATTGGTGCTTGTTTACAGCGCGGGTCAGACTGTGTAATAGGGCTCTTAGTTTTGCTTTGTTGGTTGTAAGGATAAATGGAGTCTTCTTCCATTTAGTGAATGTATAACTTCGATGGGATTCACACGGTTAAAGGAGTACTCCGGTGGAAAACAATTTTTTTTTTCAAATCCACAGGTGCGAGTGAGTTAAACTGATTTGTAAATTACTTCTATTTAAAAATGTTAATCCTTCCAGTACTTATCAGCTGCTGTATGTTCCAGAGGAAGTTGAGTTGTTCTTTTTTTTTTTTTTGTCTGACCACAGTGCTCTCTGCTCACACCTCTGTCTGTGTCTGTTACTGTCCAGAGCAAGAAAAGTTTGCTAAGGGGATTTTCTCCTGCTCTGGACAGTTCCTGACATGGACAGAGGTGTCAGCAGAGAGCACTGTGGTCAGACACAAAAGAACAACTCATAGTAACATAGTTCATAAGGTTGAAAAAAGACCAGAGTCCATCAAATTCAACCTGTAACCCTAATGAGTTCCTACTGAGTTGATCCAGAGGAAGGCAAAAAACCCTCATACTAAAGGTAAAAAGGAGGAAGAACCCCCATCTGTGCTGGTGTAGAAACCTTCTTTCCTCTAAACCTAGAGGATGCCCCTTGTTATAGATCCAGTTCTGGGTATAAATATATCATGGGAGAGATCTCTGTACTGTTCCCTGATATATTTATACATAGTTATTAGGTCACCCCTAAGTCTTCTTTTTTCTAAACTAAATAACCCTAATTCTAATTCTGATAATCTTTCTGGGTACTGTAGTCCTCCCATTCCCCGTATTACCCTGGTTGCCCGTCTTTGAACCCTCTCCAGCTCCACTATATCTTTCTTGTACACTGGTGCCCAACACTGTACACAGTATTCAATGTGTGTTCTGACTAGTGATTTAAACAGCGGTAGAATTTCCTTGTCGTGGGCATCTACGCCCCTATTGATGCACCCCATGATTTTATTTGCCTTGGCAGCAGCTGCCCGACACTGGTCACTACAGCTAAGTTTACTATTAGCTAAGACACCCAAGTCCTTTTCCACATCAGTCATCCAAAGTGTGCTCCCATTTAATAAATAATCCCAGCCCAAATTTTTCTTCCCCATGTGCATTACCTTACATTTATCAGTGTTGAACCTCATCTGCCACTTCTCAGCCCAAACCTCCAACCTTTCCAGATCCATTTGTAACAGTGCACTGTCCTCTATTGTGTTTACCACTTTACAGAGTTTAGTATCATCTGCAAAGATTGCTACTTTACTATTCATACCCTCTACAAGGTCATTAATGAATATATTAAGTAGGACAGGACCCAAGACTGACCCCTGTGGTACCCCACTAGTAACAGTCACCCAATCAGAATAAGTACCATTAATAACCACCCTCTGTTTCCTATCACTGAGTCAGTTACTTACCCAACTTAACTTCCTCTGTAGTATACAGCAGCTGATAAGTAATGTAAGGATTAAGATTTTTATATAGAAGTAATTTACAAATCTGTTTAACTTTTTGGAGCCAGTTTATGTAAAAAAACTGATTTTCCACCATAGTACCCTTGTAAGTAATGTCCTGTCCTCAGACATTTATATATTTGTACCTACATGGCTTTTTTCTTGGCATTTTTTTACTCCCATAGACTTCTATGGGAGAAAAACGCCACGATTTCATGGAAAAAAAAACGCCAGTTGCTCAACATGCTGCGATTTTGCAAAATCTCCAAGGAGTTGAAAAACGCCAAAAGGATTTAAAAAAACGCCAAAGTGAAAAACGCCATATGGAAAAAGAATTTTGCGATTTCTCATTGATTTACAGCTAACATCTGGCCGCAGCATTTTTTGGCTGAAAAAACGCCATGCGTCAGAATTGGCGTTTTTCTTGGCATTAAAAAAAAAAGTAGAAACTTAGCCTAAGAAAAAGTAAAGACAGATGTGCAAGAATCATGGACACAACCGGTGCTATAGCCCTTCAATCGTGTAGTCAAATATATGATGAGAATAACCGAGCTGACTTACAATTTGCAGCATTGTCGCTAATTTCTACTTGCGCCTTAGGATCTCGTATGATGTCTTTCCAGTCTATGGTATCGGTGTAACACAGCTGCTCATTCTTAGTTATGTGAACACCTCCAGCTAGAATCTCTGAAAACAAACACAATGGAAAATGATAATCTCCGCTTAAGGGAAATAATAATGTTGTCATTCATAATCGGAATATTCACTTGACATAATGTACAAAATGGTGTACTATCAACTAGTTGGTATCCAGGATCCTGTACACAGAAGTGTTGACATTAATATGTTCAGTTCATATGGGAAAATGTATGCTCTTTTGTAACCAGGTCTTGTTTGCTAAAGTTTCAAACCTGAATAACCAGTGCACTTATCCAAAGATTGAGGTTTGTTCTTATTTTATGTGCTTGTCTGATAGAGAAGAAAACATAATAGTGTTGGCACAGCTCCACTAGTAGTAAAGCAATGAATACCAAAACAAAGGTCTAAAGTCCAAAAGGGAGTTTCACAGTCGGGAAGGAGTAAGAAGTATGTGAAGGGGTCAACACTAGGGGGTGTCCAGCTTGTCTGCCTAATACTGGGCACAAGGACGCTACAGAACGTGATTGCCATTGACAGAGGTTATGGTAGGAGGCTCTACCCACTAGGCAATTCAGCCTGTCCTCTCAATGAGTCTCTGTTCTGGGAACGTAGATTATTTTTAGAACAATTGTTTTATTCTTCCCCCCCCCCCCCCCAAAAAAAAAATCACAATAGTTCAATTAATTCTTTTAATTCTCCCAAGCTCTAATTGACAGAGAGTGATGACTCCACGGACAGGAGTTCAGGACAGTCACAGTCTAAGGAGGGAAAGATAAAGCCAGCTCTAGCTTTCAATGGAGATCACTATGGATTTATTGGAAATGTGTGAAAAAAGCATAAAGTTTCCCTGTGGTGGCTTGTAATGAGGTGGGCCTACTGAAAGCATTGTTTACATGATCTGGAGATGGGCGCAGAATACAATATTGGGGTCCATACAACAAACAGATACAGGAGTCGGCACTACCGTTCACTCGTTAACCGCTGAGGCTCTATGGTGTCCCAAGGGGGTGCTGGAGAAGCTAGCGGAGGCGCTACAATCTCTAAGAGGCCACGGATTAGTGCAAAGCATACAATGAAGAAAAACAAGAGGCCATACTTTTCAGGGGGTAAGGGGTACTCTGGTGGAAAACATTATTATTATTATTTTTTTTTTTTTAATCAACTGGTGCCAGAAAGTTAAACAGATTTGTAAATGACTTCTATTAAAAAATCTTCACCCTTCCAGTACTTTTTAGCAGCTGTATGCTACAGAGGAAATTCTTTTCTTTTTGATTTTCTTTTTTGTCTTGGCCACAGTGCTCTCTACTGTCACCTCTGTCCGTGTCAGGAACTATCCAGAGCAGCATAGGTTTGCTATGGGGATTTTCTCCTGCTCTGGACAATTCCTGATACGGGCATCAGGTGTCTGCAGAGAGCACTGTGGACAAGACAAACAAGAAATTCAAAAAGAAAAGAATTTCCACTGTAGCATACAGCCGCTAAAAAGTACTGGAAGGGTAAAGATTTTTTAATAGAAGTCATTTACAAATCTGTTTAACTTTCTGGCACCAGTTGATTTAAAAAAAATAAATAAAATGTTTTCCACCAGAGTACCCCTTTAATCTTCGTGCATTAAAATAGCCAGCTTGACAGGACAAAGACGCCTGAACGGCGCTGCAGCGCCGTTCAGGCGTCTTTGTCCTGCCAAGCTGGCTATTTTAATGCAAGAAGATTAAGACATGAAGCACAAAAAGCGGTGAGTGGCCTCTTGTTTTTCTTCATTGGACAATTTTGGGGTCGTTTTGTAAGAAATGTGAGGAAGATTACGGGGTACTCCGATGCTGAGCATTCGGAACAAAAAGTTCCCAAAGCTTAGAGCTGGTGTCCGGGCTCGTGACGTCACGGCCCCACCCCTCGAGACATCCCGCCCCCTCTATGCAAGTCTTACATTGAGGGGCAGGGCATGACATCCTGAGGAGGCGGGGCCATGATGTCATGCGCCACGACGTAGGCTCTAAGCTTTGGGAATTATTTGTTCCGAACGCTCAGCACCAGAGTACCCCTTTAAATGGAAATGATGGATTGTTACTCTCTTTGATGGGATGTAAAGTCAATAAAATTATGTATAACTGGCAATAAAGGGGTTGTCACAAAAAAGAATCTTCTCTGGTCCATGGGCTTTGTTTGGTATTGCAACTTATTCTAATTCATATCTATAGGGCTGAGCTGCAATGTCACACACAACCCAAACGCAAGAGTGGTGCTGTTTCTGTATAAAAAGGAAAAAAAAATACACCCTCATGTTTGTGATCTTTACCTTTTCTCCACTTGTATTTTTTATATATATTTTTTGTACTGTGAGCATGGAGTGGTCTCCAGCGGTTTGTGTTTTGGAATGTAATACTCAGTCTGCTATACTCGTAATCACGTGTCTGCCCCGTTCTGTCTTACCTGTAAGATGGAAGAAGCTGAGCTTCTGGATGCCACGGGTGCCATTCACCTGGTTATTAAGGATCATGTAAAGTGAGTACTTGTCTTCATAAAGACTCTCTCCGCGAATGACACGCAGGTTGTCTAGTGGCAAATAGGTAAAAATATTCAAGGCGATCAGCACATATCCCGTCACTTCACGAATAGACTGCAAAGAAATTAAATGGTCAAGTAAACACCAGATATTATGACCAAGAAAACCAATAGACATTCATGAATGATGGATGGAACAATAACTAGTGATAAATAGCAGCTTATTTCCAGGCATTAATAGAAAAGGCAAGTAGGCCTATATGGGGGCAACAGGGGTGGGCTTATAACTGGAAATGGAAGGAAGCTATGGGGAAAGTTATCAAAATCCTGTGCAGAGGAAATGTTGTCCGGTTGCCTATAGCAACCAATCAGATCGCTTCTTTCATTTTTTCACAGGCCTTTTCAAAAGTGAAAGAGGCAATATGATTGGTTGCTATGGGCAACTCTGCAACTTTTCCTCTGGGCAGGTTTTAATAAATCTCCCCCTATGTGCTTACAGGGAATGTAGAATTAAGTAGAACCAAGATGCATCTTTTTCTTCCAAGTTACTTTATGCTCTTATAGGTTTTTTTTCTACAGAGAGGAAAATCAAGAAGAAAAACTTTAGCAGGGCAACACGAAGGGAGAGATTTATCTATACCAGTGCAGAGGAAAAGTTGCCCAGTTGTCCATGGCAACCAATCAGATTGCCTCTTTCATTTTTAACAAGGCCTTTGAAAAATTTAAGAAGCGATCTGATTGGTTGCTATAGGCAACTGAGCAACTTTTCCTCTGGACAGGTTTTGATAAATCTCCCCCAAAGGCCCCAATTTACGAGCCACTCTTCACGTTTAAAGGGATATTCCAGGAAAAAAAAACGTTATATATCTCAACTGGCTCCAGAAAGTTAAACAAATTTGTTAATTACTTCTATTAAAAAATCTTAATCCTTTCAATAATTATGAGCTGCTGAAGTTGAGTTGTTGTTTTCTGTCTGGCAACAGTACTCTCTGCTGACATCTCTGCTTGTCTCGGGAACTGCACAGAGTAGAAGAGGTTTGCTATGGGGATTTGCTTCTAAACTGGGCGGTTCCCGAGACAGATGTCATCAGAGAGCACTTAGACAGAAAAGAACAACTCAACTTCAGCAGCTCATAAGTACTGAAAGGATTAAGATTGTTTAATAGAAGTAATTTACAAATCTGTTTAACTTTCTGGAGCCACTTGATATATAAAAAAAAAAGTTTTTTCCGGGATAACCCCTTTAATATTGGCATGAAAAAAATATCTGCAATCCACAATCTAGCAGTGGTTTTGCCTGTCGGTAAGAATATGGCAGCCAGGACTGCTGTTTCCTGACCATATCGGCCATAGATCATGTGTTTTCACCTTCCCTGCCTTCACTCTCCTTGTTTTGCATTTTTGCTTATTACTGTTCCACAATGTAGCCCTACCTGTTCTGCCGAACAATCTTTTCTGTCAGGAGTGAAACCACTTGTCAGCTATACGGAAATGCATTATTGTACGCAGTTTTCTGCTGTATTTTGTCTACATTTTTTACAGGAAACGAAAACACCCTAAAAAGGCCCATGGATAGCGCATGCTGCAGTTTAGAACAACGTGGTGTGTCTTGGACATAACGCATTACAAAATGTAATATAGTAAGATGAGGATAATACCATCTGCAGAACTGTACTGTAATAGGTAACACATCACTGCTTCATGGAAAAGACACGGAACAGGGAAATGAAATGTGAATTTCAATGTTGTTTTCATATTTTCACTGCACAGATTGTATAGGCTTCTGATGTTTTTGTGCCATACGAGTCTATGTTTGCTACATATAGACTTGTATAGCACAAACACATCAGACACAAATATAGTAATAAGTCTATTATATTTGCACAATAGAGCCTATTAAATAATCCTGTATAAAAAAAGGTAGAGATTCTCTTAAGGGTATGTTCACACTACGTAATTGCCACGGAATTACGTGCTGTGAACATAAACATCAGTGTAAATGGGTTTCCGCGAGACCTGTTCCCACTGCGGAATTTCAGCGGCGGACAATTCCACCGTTGAAATTGTTCTGCGCAAAGAAAGAACATGTTCATTCTTTGCGTGGAAGTCTGTGAACACTGCATAGCCGTCAATGGTGAATTCTGCGAGCGGAGATTCCGTTCATAATCTGTAGTGTGAACATACCCTTAAGTGTCACACTTTTATTTGACGCCTACCTTGCTGCAGCCCTGTGTGTGCAGTAAGGTTTGGAGTCGGGCCCAGCACTAATCCGCAGGAGATTTTATGCATCATCAAATACGCTGTGGATGCGCTATGTTTGATCCTACCCTTTAGGATTATTCTAACAAAATACATTAAAGGGGTACTCCAGTCGGAAAAAAAATAATTCAAATCAACTGATGCCAGAAAGTTAAACATATTTGTATATTACTTCTATATAAAAATCTCAATCCTTTCAGTACTTATCATCTGCTATATGCTTCAGAGGAAGTTGCGTAGTTCTTTTCTGTTTGACCACAGTGCTCTCTGCTGACACCTCTGTCTAGAGCAGGAGAGGTTTGCTATGGGGATTTGTTTCTGCTCTGGACAGTTCCTGACATGGACAGAGGTGACAGCAGAGAGCACTGTGGTCAGACAGAAAAGAACTACACAACCTCCTCTGGAGAAATACAGCAGCTGATAAGTACTGGAAGGATTAGGATTTTTAAATAAATGTAATTTACAAATCTGTTTATCTTTTTTGGCACCAGTTGATTTTAAGAAAATAGTTTTCCATCGGAGTACCCCTTTAATAGCATAGCCATTGGATATCCATTGCTGCTGATGCATGAACAGAAGAATATTCTTATTTTTGTACCCATCTGCTCCAATGATTTTAGGAGAAATAGCAGGGACACTTTAAATCCAGCACTTTAAACCCTGCCAGACCATATGGCACTTCCTTTATGTCTTTCGTTGGCATACCCCTTTAGCGTCATAAAATATCGATCAATGCATGAAAGCAATGAGATTACATTGTTAGCTGGAGAACAGCTTCTAAACCCCTGGAATGTAGTCTTTTAGTTTTAGAACATGGTTGGCCATGTTCACTTGAAGCAGCATGAAGCCTCTCCCAATGACAGCAGTACTTTACCTCCTAAACTCTGTAGGCGGAACAGGGAGGGGAAACCTGTTGTGCAATATTCAGGAAACGGGCCGGTTATACAGGACAGGCTGGAGCCACATTCCAATGACAGAAGTATTGAAATCATTTGCGTTTCACACCATTTGCTAACATGAAAATGACATCTGTGAACTAGGCGCTCAGTGAATAGGTGTTATTTCAGCGTGCCTGCCGATTACCATCTGCTACACAATGCATACCAACAATGTAAAAAAAGCAAACATCGGTATATGTGCGTCGGTCTCCTACCGTCATCTCGGCGCTGTACATTACCTTTAAGAAGGATAGATCTTTGTTGTTCTCAACAAGCACTATCTCCAGATTTCCCATCACAATGTGGCAGTTGTTGTACGTGTTCTTCAAGGTATGATGCTGGTACTCTGCCTCGCCGGTTACACTGAGTCCGTTCATTGTGCCAGTGCAGACTGTAGGAGAAAAAGATACAATATGTATATAGAATATATAGAATATTGGGGTTTTCACAGCAAAAGTTATGCTGGCTTATACCACTTGCATCCATCCCAGGACAGGAAGGTAGAACACTCCCATTGGTCGCACTTGAGAGGGACCACAAGACACTGTAGACCAGTGTTTCCCAACTATTGTGCCTCTAGCTGTTGCAAAACTACAACTCCTAGAATGCTGGGAGTTGCAGTTTTGCAACAGCTGGAGGCACAATAGTTTGGAAACACTGCTGTAGACACTGGAGCCCTATGAGGGTATGTACTACTCATGCAGAAAAAGATTGGGTCAAGTAGACTTGCAGAAGCCCTCAACCCAATGTCATACGACTGTTCATTTCTACACTCTATGAATAATTCTCACAATGTTTTCCTCCCGAACAAACCGAAGAATATCCAAGGGCGCTGGAGGGACGACCACACAGGGATAAAGAGAAACTATTAGATTAATACCCACAATACAATGCAGAAGTGGTCAGCCTGAGGAAGTGGTCAGCAAGCACCACAAAACGTGTTGCGTTGTTTCCCCTTTATCCCTGTGCGGTTGTCCCTCCAGCATCTCAGGCTATTCCGTGTTTCAATTGGGAGGGAAACCTTGTGAGATTTGTGAAATGTGAAGAAAAACAGACGTCCGGCACTGCTAGACTAAGATGAGCGGCAGCGTCTGGAGCGTGGATAGTGTTGTAAACCGTGTATATGAGACTTCGGTGTAGGAGGTGCTAAGCCATAACAGCAATCAGCAATAGTAAAGGAAAGGAACACAGAGCTTGCACTCACCATCCGAGGTAACTTCTTTATTGCTTCGTGTCAGGCATTACAAACAGTGGATGGGTGGAGGCGGGTGGGGAGGGACCAGGACAGACTGTTTCACGCCGCTCGGGCACACCGGCTGGAAGAAGCGCCCAAGCGGCGTGAAACAGTCTGTCCCGGTCCCTCCCAACCCGCCTCCACCCATCCACTGTTTGTAATGCCTGACACGAAGAAATAAAGAAGTTACCTTGGTTGGTGAGTGCAAGCTCTGTGTTCCTTTCCTTTACTTGTGAGATTTGAATCCTGCATAGCGGAATAAGCAGCACAAGGATGCGGTGATTTTTCTTCTATTTCTATTGTTGTACATGGTCAGCACAACTACCTGCCGTTAGCACATAAATACATTACACGGTGCGTTTGCCTATTTTCAGTGGGTATTGTCCACTATGGAGCAACTTCTCTTTGTTTTGTTGTAGCTATATAAATTACGGCACATACTTTGGAGCAGTCTGTAGGTTATTTGCATACATTTTGTATTTTAGTATACTTTTATAATTCTATGTATAGTAAAGAAGTTTGCTGTAGACTTTTTAGATATCTGTTATATCTTTGCAAAACCTCAAAAAGAAAAAAAAAAAAAATTAGACAACAAGTAACAAACATTACCATGTGTCTTCTATTTCATAATATGCCTATGAATATTGTAAGATATAAATGTAATATAACACAGCAGAGTTACACTTTAACTTTGAGGATAATCTCGATTTTTACAAGTGGTTTATGGATGTGCTCTTTGGAGTGTGCGGGAGGGATTACAGCGTGAGGATAAGAAATGTATGCTACGCAGTATAAAAAATAAAAACTTCTCTGGAAAAAGCAATAAAAGTTAGAATAATGGCGGGAGGTCATTTGCAATGTGCTAGTAAGTACAGGTGTCTTTAAGGATTTACCTTACAGAAATAAAAACAGCTAAAGAAGATAAAAACTAGTTCTATCCTAATTGAATATTCAAGTGTGTAAAGAGCTTTATAGATACTGGCCTAGAATTACCATTGCAAATATGCCAGGATAATGGCATAAATAGTGCCAAAAAAAAATCTGCCTTACATGACTCTTGCCTCATTTATTATAAGTTTTGAACACTTTTTAGCCATTTTTTCCGCCTCATCAGTCAAAGGGGCATGGTTTTGGTGGAAACGGATGTGGCTTTAATGTGGCTTTGCAGTAAGCCAACTAAGGCTGGGTTTACACTATGGAATTTGAGTGTAGTTCCACTTAGAAATTACGCTCAGAAATTCCGATGCATTGGGATTCCAATGCACAGCAGAGTTTACACCGCCAAAAAATACTGCCCGAAGAATCCACATGGAATCGCAAATTTTTCACATACCCATTGAAGTTAATGGTATTGAAACTTGCAGCGGAAAACCTGCAGGGAGTTAATCAGTGTGTGAACGTTCCCTTTTGGACCCTTTTTTTCCCCGTTAAGGGCAATTTGGTGCACAATTCTGCTTTGAGGTAAGCCAACTAAAAGGTGGTCTAAACTTTGCCTAGATGTCTTCAAATACTCCACATTTATCAATTAGCCTTAAACACTTGGCATGTTTGAAGACTGTTCGTCTAACTTTGCTCTAAGAGTTAGGCAGTTATAGTAAATCTGGGCCAATGGGGGAGATTTATCAAGACATGTGCAGAGGAAAAGTTGACCAGTTGCCCATAGCAACCAATAAGATTGCTTATTTTATTTTTCAGAGGCCTTTTCAAAAATGAAAGAAGCAATCTGATTGGTTGCTATGGGCAACTGGTTAACTTTTCCTTTACACATATTTTCCCCCATAATGGCCCTCATTTACTATTCTAAACCCGACCTCTTTTGTCGGCTTTTTTTGTCGCATCTTTGTCTGCGCCATGTCGCAGACATCGTGTGCCAGTCTGCGACACAATGCGACATTTTTTCCCGACGGACCCGATGTGGATTCTCCCAAACCCGAAAAAGGGGCGTAAACCGACATTTCTGAGCTTTCCTACGTATTTATTAAGGTTTCCAACCCGAATATGTTGTATTGTTGTGGATTTTTTCCCGACAGCTCAGAGGAGTTGGAAACCAAAACCAACAAAACCCACATGCGACAAACAGGATGCGACATAATAATAAATACCAGGGGAAAAAAGCAGTCGGGTAAGAAAGCAACATAGACTTACAACCCGATTTTCTTAGTAAATGAGGGCCAATGTGTGTATACCCAGCCATACACATAAGATTACTATGCTCGTTCTTCTTAGAAATGTCACAGCATGGCGCTCTAGTTTGTCCTGAAGAAGATGTTTGGACACAGCGGCTCAACATGGCGGCATTGAGCAGCTATTAAAAGGAAGGGGAAACGGATTGGTTTTTTTGGTGTTTCTCATTGTGCTGATAAAAGAAATACTGCGGCCACTCCCACTTAACCCAAAAGAGTGTCAGTGTTTCCATGGTGGTTTGGGGCCTGCGTTTTACACCCTGCAGTCCTGAAAAAAAAATTTGACATTGGAATATGACTATGCATATTATTAAAATAAAATAAATAATCAAAAACAAAAAAAAGAAAAAAATTTATATTTTAAAGTGTCCCCTTGGTTTTACACAGCTGGTTAGGGATTTCTTTTCATTCTCTGGCTATCCACCAGCCAGAAGTTAACTAACAGAATGGCCAAGGAGTAAGGTCAATGCTAAGAAGGACCAGGGTACCACTGCGACACTCACACACACAACATTAGGACAATATAGCTTAGAAATGTTCCGGCATAATGTGTTTTCACAGCTGTGTATAGTACATTTTTCAGCTGCAGGTCTACAGAGTGAAACAAACGTGCCATTTTACCCACAAATATGTTTTACAATCCTGAAGAATACAGGGACACAGTCTAATTCTGGAATTGGCCTCCTTGGATTTAGCCCCCACTTACTTTTCAGTTTTTCTTTACTGATGTTAATACTGAAAATATGAGAGAAGCTCAGCCACAGATAGGGGCGATTTTCCCCTCCAGACGTACAACTGGGAAAGGTCAGACATTAGAAAGGATCCAAACAAACCCAAGAACACTGACAATCGTCCAAGCAATGCTGCCCCCCGCCTCTGCCTATCCTGGAAAGAATGGCTTCTCTCTGTGCGGACACAATGTGTCCTTTTCTGCAGCTGGACTCAGCATCTCATTGTGCCTTGGGCAGGAATTCTTGGGGACTCTAAGGCCAGGGTCTGTGAAGGAGGGAGATTTGGATTCAAACAGTAACGTATTTCTTAAAACTCTAAAATACTGAATATCTACTAGAACTGCTAAATGTGGACCCTGTTGTGCTATGCACTTGTATGTGGTGAACATACTTGCAGCTTTCAGCATATAAGAAACATGTATGTTTTTATGGATATGTTCTCCACCATCAAAGTCCAATATAACAGCGTGTACATCACTATTAGATAATCACATACTATGTTTAACAAAAAGCCCTTTGTAAAAGTCCAAATTCAATTAAAAGTCACCATTCTGCTACTGGACTTAAGCCCCATAAAACAGACTCTAGAGACTCATACAAGACATGGCCTTCAAAATATAAAGTCTTTCCTCATAGTGAACCCAGTGCCAAAACAAGTGGAAGCATCTGTTTTGTAGGCCAGTTTCCAAGAGTGGTAAGACAGTAAAGGGAGGAGAATCAATCAGCACTACATGGTCATGCCTACGGGCGGAAGAAGGTGAGAGATGGGGTTCTTCTTGCAAAACCTGTATGTGATCATGATTTACTTTACCTAGTGATGACAACAGGGCCTAAGTGAAAAGAAAGAAAGAAACTGGTAAAAATGAAAAAGATCAAAGAATATATGTGACAGGAAAGCTTTAAAATACTCTTTACATAGAATTTTGCCTAGTAGAGAGGACAGGCACATGGGCCCACATTTATCATTGTAGTGTAAGTGAAGAATTTTTCTACACCTTTTTTGGGTGCTGGTAATATGTAGGAGAACCAAATTTATTAAATGGTCACAGAGCATTTGATACATTTTGTGCAGGTCACATTTTCTCAAATTTCTCTCTTCACATACACCAAAAAGCTAAGTCTGGGCTGGTGTAGTTTAAGAGACTTTTCAGTGGCTTTGCGCCTATTTTACAAAAAGGAGCAGTTCATAAATCCCTTCCATATCATGTGTGTTGCCAAAATCAGTGGTTTGCAACTCAAAATCAGCAGAAATGTTTAAACAAAAATGCGCAAATAAACTCTGCGTGCGCCTTATTGTGCCTTTTGTAGACTGACAGCTTTTAGTGTGAAAGTGTGCTTATAGCTGTCAATCACTGCGTAGGACAACCCAGATGACCACTTAGAGCTGTCAATCACTGTGTAGGACAACCCAGATGACTACTTAGAGCTGTCAATCACTTCGTAGGACAACCCAGATGACTACTTAGAGCTGTCAATCACTGCGTACGACAACCCAGATGACCACTTAGAGCTGTCAATCACTGCGTACGACAACCCAGATGACCACTTAGAGCTGTCAATCACTGCGTAGGACAACCCAGATGACCACTTAGAGCTGTCAATCACTGCGTACGACAACCCAGATGACCACTTAGAGCTGTCAATCACTGCGTAGGACAACCCAGATGACCACTTAGCACTGTCAATCACTGCGTACGACAACCCAGATGACTAGCACAGAATAAGCAGAGATTTCCATGACTAAATGACAAGCTATCCTGGAACTTTTCTTCAAAACTATTTATCAATCTGCTCAGCTCCTCCAGCAATAACATGATACCTGCAGATTAGACTGCATTTTCAACATGAAAGATTCCCTTTAAGCAGTCTAAATCCACTAGTGTAACACATAACCATGGCTTATTATCCCTTATTTCCATGTAAATTCATAGACTGTGTTGTTCTATATAATTCTTAAACCCATAAAATACTGACTAAGCGATAAGGTCACTTATGAGTCATTTATAGAGCAGAGCGATAATGGATCCCCTGCTCCCATACTGATGCATGGCTAGACGGATTCCTTATTCTGGAGCAATGAGTGATAACTTCTGTTGAAATGTTAATTTCGGTCACATTGGTTCTACCCTCATCAAGATCCAGAATGTGCAGGATATTAATAGAGGTGCAAGACCAACCATAAGGCAGACAGCTGAATATACACTAGTGATAAAAACTGAATAGTGGCATTAAACATCACAACACTCCAAGTACCGTTTCCACACGGAGATTGTATCTCAGAGAAAAGATGGGGTGCCCATTCTATATTCTACTATTGAAGACATAAAAGAAATACCCCAATAAACAAATACTGTTCAGCACTGTTGACCAGCCGCTATCTCCCTTCTAAAAATGTATTGCGGGTGGTATGAATCAATATGCATCAACCTTCATTTCTGTGTCACTCTGCTGGACTCTCATATCCACACTCCTCCCCTAGGGCAGAGGTCCCCAACACAGCCCTCACGGCCCACCAACAGCCCAGGAGTTGAATGTTTCCCTGTTCTATCTAATGGAGTAACTCAAGGAACACAGAATGTTGGTGGTCCTTGAAGACTAAGTTTGGGACCACTGGTCAAGGGAATAGATGCTACTGCCAGTGTCATCAGCCCTGCAGTCCCATAATAAGTGACACAACCAGGGCTCAAGTCCTGCAAGAACGAGTTCCTGCACTTTTTCCACAGTAGGAACACTGTTCCCATTAGCAGTACCAGCCCTTGAGTGGAAATCTTGGGTGAGTTCCCACACTTTTTCCCCAAGGACTTGACCCCTGGACACAACTATCCCTCAACAGGAGCATAGAGACCGAGCAGCTGCTGATGTTGCTATCTGTCATTACAGCTTCACACACTGTATTACAGGTATAGCAGGTTCATTGTAAATAATAATTACAGCTTGAATCTATGAAGCACTAATGCACAAGTACTACTGTATTAACCATATAATGATAACATGAGACCGAATGACCCTAAGAATCATCATCATTATAAAAACAACAATAATAATTTTAAAGGGTTTGTCCCATCAGGAACCCCTGTCCTGTACTACATTTACAGCAATTCACCTTAATGGCTGCTCTATATATATACATACACACACATATATACACGTGTGTGTGTGTTTGTGTGAAGGGTGGCATACTTAGGGAATGTACTATCCTCCACTCATAATGACAGACAAGGTATGAGATGTAAGACATGGCTGCAGTTATATTATTTTACTCTATTACTCTGCAGTTATATTTTTTTACTCTTTTATTCTGCAGTTATATTTTATTACTCTTTTATTCTGCAGTTATATTTTTTTTTACTCTTTTACTCTGCAGTTATATTTTTTTCTCTCTTGGATATTTTAGACAGCAAGTGGACAGACAGTTCTTGAAGATGACATGTTGGAAGCAGGAAAAATAGACAAGTATAAGCATCTTAGAGACTGTGACAATAGCCAAATTGTGATGGCTAGATGACTGGATCAGAGCATCTCTGACATGGTAGGTCTTAATTCAATGGAAAGCCTTCTGGGGTGAGGCAGGATTGAATCAGCACTGACCAGGACAAGTACGAGAGATGAGGTAAGATGAAGAACGATTTATTTAGGATAAAATGCGATGCGTTTCACCGCGCAAGCGCGGTGAAACGCGTCACATTTTATCCTAAATAAATCGTTCTTCATCTTACCTCATCTCTCGTACTTGTCCTGGTCAGCGCCAATTCAATCCTTCCTCACCCGCAGAAGGCTTTTATATTGAAGTCTTCACCCTGTCAGGAAGGCTGCAGACGGGACCCTTTCATCTCATCCACGCATACCAATGTTGTGTATGAGCTCCTACGACCACCTGCGGTAAGGGCCCACCAGCTATTGTGTGGATTACTCGTTGGCGGTATCATGCTATGGAATGCTCTTCCATTCTCTTTTAGATTTTTATGGTAGGGGGTGTTCACAGTATGCAGTGGTAACTACCAAATGTGGAACCTAGGAAAGACAACAGGTGAATTAGGAAAAGGGTTCTGGTGAGCAAAGGCTTAACGATTTTTTTCAAAGCACATTAAAGCAAAATTTGCTGACTATGACAATGATGGGGTCAGAGTCAAAGATTTCGATAAAGTATGAAGGTCTCCCCATGTAGGAATGATTACGGCTGGTGCTCCGATGCTGAATGAGGAGTCTAATATGCCTTACAAATACAGCTGATTCAATTGTTCGTAAAGGCCGGTGTAGACTGTGATCAGCCATTCTGCATTTTTTCAGCTGTGTATGTAAGGACTGGCCAAACTTAGTTAGAATTTGGCACTTTTTCTTTCTAAAATGATCTGGCAGTTTAGTCTAGCATGTTGCTGTCATATTTGTTTGTACAAATGAGTCCATATAACCTTGAGCGGCCAACATTGTGACCTTTAAAAGTCCCATGTGTATGGCCAGATTAAGGTGGTTTTAATGTTATAACTGTTAGGGTAGTTTATAATATACCTATCTTTTACATGGTTTTCAGGGTGTTCTTTCATTTTCACTCTAGGCAAAGTAATTACGCCCTGAGGTACATTATTTTATCACTAGCTGTCTCTTTAAGGGCTTGGTGGCATTCCTGGGTCAACAGATAAGGAATGGGTCTCTGTACAGTGTCCCGATTTGTCCTCCAATGGAGGTGACAGGAAAACAGAGCAGACCTTGTCTACTTTCCAGGCCTCCTAAGCACTGGCAGAAAGCAGCAGGAGAGATTAAAGCCTTCATCTTTGTGTTACTCACGCAGTGTAGGATGTGGTTTACCATCTAATTAATTTCTCTGCACAGTAGCCAAACGCACAACGGAGGCAATGGGACTGTGCATGACAAAGGGCAGTCTGTGCTCCGACTCTCCTGGGTGGAAGCCATCCTAATAGATAGATGGAAGAGGAAAACATTCATGACCCCAAGACAGAAATCCACTGCCCAGAAAATCTTTAGCACCTACAAACATACATGTCTCACTATGAGATCATGTCTTTGTACAGTATGTGTAAATAGATTAGGGTGAATGACATCTTGGCATGAGGATTATGCCCAAATCCCAAAAGTCTGAATAAAAGCTCATACTATCGTTTCATTCTGTATGACCCTCGGAACCTATACAGTCAATACTTTAACACTGTGCTTTAAAGAAAAATTGACAGCTAGTTCAACTGCACAAAACCCAATAAATGGGGTTATAGTGAAGGCAAATAGCTGTAAAATGAGGGATTACTCACATTTTTTAATTAAGTATTTGAGGAGTTCTGCATGTTTACATGTCTGTAGCGCACCTGTGCACAATGGAGGCGGGGAGCAGGCTAGCTGAGCTCCCCTGCCTCCTCCATATTTACTGCCAGGCCCATCCCTTTCATAAATATGCATATTTATTCACTATCCTGCCAGGGGGGATGAACACTTTGTTCTCTGAGGCGCCACTGCCTTGCTACATCTAGAAGGTACTTTCAGTGCACCAGAAAATGTTTGTACCCTTCTCCGGATCTGTGCCTCTACACACTCCTATCTCTAAGCTGCACAGGCATTTTCCCCCTTGTAGCTTGGTTTATACTCTGATATGTATCGTCAGCTGGAAGACCTTATATAGACAGGACTGTTGGAGAAATTTATCAAAACCTGTGATGAACAAAAGTGGTGCAGTTGCTCTTAGAACCAAATCAAATCGCTTTTTTAATTTTTAAAAAGGCTTCTGGAAAATAAAAAAAAGCAATCTGATTGGTTGCTATGAGCAACTGCACCACTTCTGCTCTGCACAGGTTTCAAGGTGTAGAAACATCTCAGATATGAATAAGACAAATTGGAGGAGCCAGAGCTATATTTCAGTATCATAGAAATGGGTTAAAGGGGTACTCTGCCTTATTCAAAGGATAGGGGATAAGATGTCTGATTGTGGCGGTCCCGCTGCTGATCTTAACTGTGGCACCCCAGACATCCGGTGCACAGAGCGAACTTCACTCTGTGCCGGATGACTGGCAATGCGGAGGCTTGTGATGCCACGGTCACGCCCGCTCGTGATATCATGGCCATGCCCCCTCAATGCAAGTTCCCATAGACTTGCATTGAGTGGGCATGGCTGTGACATCACTAGTGGGGCGTGGCCGTGACGTTACGAGCCTCCAGCGCTGCACCCAATGCTCTAAATGAACGCCGGGTGCAGCAGGGAGATCATGGGGGTCCTGCCGCTGAGATAGGGGATAAGATGTCTAGGGGGGGGGGGGGAGTACCCCTTCAAAGGGGTACTCTGCCCTTAGACATCTTATCCCCTATCCAAAGGATAGGGAATAAGATGTCTGATCACGGGGGTCCCGCTGCTGGGGACCCCCACGATCTCTCCTGCTGCACCCCCATACATCAGCAGCCTGGAGCTATGTTTGCTCTGTGGCTGATGACTGGCGATACAGGGGACAGGGTATCGTGACATCACGGCCCCGCCCCCTCGTGACGTCCTGCCCCGTAATGCAAGTCTATGGGAGGGGGTGTGGCGGCCATCACGCCCCCTCCCATAGGCTTACATTGAGGGGGTGGGGCGTGACATCATGAGGTGGCGGGGCCTGTATCGCCAGTCCTCAGCCACGGAGCAAACATGTCTCCAAGCTGCTGATGTATGGGGGTGCAGCGGGAGAGATCGTGGGGGTCCCCAGCGACGAGACCCCCGCGATCAGACATCTTATCCCCTATCCTTTGGATAGGGGATAAGATATCTAGGGGCGGAGTACCCCTTTAAGCTTTGCTTTTCAAAAATTTAAAAATTCTGTTTTTACTTTCTTATTATAGGGCATTGAGTTCAGAATGATAAAAGTAAATATGGAGCAGCACAACCAAATAGGAGTAAAACAGTGATGGGTGCCAGCGGTCCATTGTCCCAGGTAATGGGTCAAAAGGATAGACAGCAAAAAATAATATATATATATATATATATATATATATATATATATATATATACACACACACACACATATATATACACACACACTTATATATACACACACATATACTGGTATCCCTGGTTGCATGATCATATTTAAAACAAGCCGTACAGCTCTATCCCAAGCACTTGTTCGGTTCACAATACATGCTCTAAAAAACTGGTCTTCTTTTCAAGTTCAATATTCATTTGTCACATTGTTGCCTCAATGGAAAATATGAAAACAACAATAAAAGGCTTTACGAACTGTAAAATACACACAGTAGCACTAGTCTGACAAACAAGCTGCATAAGAGCGATAGCCGCCTTCCCAGGATCATAGCTGCACCTGCAGTTTTGTCTTTCCACAAAAAAAAGATATCTGAATATGTCTGGTGTTTGCAAGCGTTCTATTCCCTTATATTCCCCCAGTGCAAATGCCAATGACACGGCCATTAATCATTCCCATGCCTGTATTGATTAAGAGCTCCACTTAACAATAGCAGCTATTGAGAGTGCCGTGAGAGTTAGAATGGCTCACTTTTCTATGCTGCACAAGTTTAGTCATCTGCGGATCAATGTTGGAAATGGACAAATATGAATTCCATCCTGTTATTTTATTTACAGCTAAGATAGTTATAAGACTTTATGCTGGGGACATTCATCCCCATCTACTCAGCTATGTCCCCCTTATATGCGGAGTCTGTGCCTGCAGTCAGGTCACATTCTTGCCACATACCATCCATACCCAGATGCCTACAGCCTTATTAGAGAAACACATGTTGTGAAGCTTACATAGATGTGACTCAGGGAGAATGTAATTCTATAGCACGGCTTGGCAATACGTGTGGGAATTTCCCTGCAATATCTTGGTCATTTTCAGATACAAAAAGCATATGTATATACAATGGGTTTCTGAATGGTTATTTTTGGAATAATGATTCTATAAAGTGCTCAGGAAGAGAATGTATTTATCATCTTGTATTTTATTTTGGGCAATGCTGCATGCTCATAGATCCAGATGATACTAAATTCTGTAAAGTGGCAAACACAATAGAGGACAGTGCACTGTTACAAATGGATCTGGATAGTTTGGAGGTTTGGGCTGGGAAGTGGCAGATGAGGTTCAACACTGATAAATGTAAGGTAATGCACATGGGGAAGAAAAATCCAGGCTGGGATTATGTATTAAATGTGAGAACACTTGGGACGACTGACATGGAAAAGGATTTAGGAGTCTTAGGTTAATAGTAAATTTAGCTGTAGTGACCAGTGTCGGGCAGCTGCTGCCAAGGCAAATAAAATCATGGGGTGCATCAATAGGGGCATAGATACCCACGGCAAGGAAATAATTCTACCGTTGTACAAATCACTAGTCAGACCACACATAGAATACTGTGTACAGTACTGGGCACCAGTGTACAAGAAAGATACAGTGGAGCTGGAGAGGATACAAAGACAAGCAACCAGGGTAATACGGGGAATGGGAGGATTACAGTACCCAGAAAGATTATCAGAATTAGGGTTATTTAGTTTAGAAAAAAAGAAGGCTTAGGGGTGACCTAATAACTATGTATAAATATATCAGGGGACAGTACAGAGATCTCTCCCATGATATATTTATACCCAGGACTGTATCTATAACAAGGGGGCATCCTCTACGTCTAGAGGAAAGAAGGTTTCTACACCAGCACAGACGAGGGTTCTTTACTGTAAGAGCAGTGAGACTGTGGAATTTTCTCCTGGAGGAGGTGGTCATGGTGAACTCTGTGAAAGAGTTCAAAAGGGGTCTGGATGCATTTTTGGAGAATAATAACATTACAGGTTATGTATTCTAGATTTATAGGGTCTGAACGTTGATCCAGGGATTTATTCTGATGCCATATTTGGAGTCGGGAAGGAATTTTTACCTCTAGTATGAGGGTTTTTTGCCTTTCTCTGGATCAACTCAGTAGGAACTCATTAGGGATATAGGTTGAACTTGATGGACTTTGGTCTTTTTTCAAACTTATGAACTATGTTACTATCCCTGCTCACTTTCCAATACCATTTCCCTACTCAGGCACATACATATAAATACACAGAGAGTAAAAATTAGTTAATAGCCTTTTGGCCAACTCATCTGTGTCAGAAAAGTGGTTGGACATGGAAATATCTGGAGGAAATCCACACAAACACAATAAAACCCATAATTCATATCACATTTATAGAATCTTAATAAAATGGAGGAATGCTGCCATGCAGATTAAAGGGGTTTGCCCATCTTGATACACGATACGCCATAAATGTCTGATAGATGCAGGTCCCACCTCTTGGACATGCACCTATCCTGAAACCATGAGCCCCCCCCCCCACTAACCTGATTACAGGTGGGGTTTTTTTTACGCATTTTGTGTGGCTCCTATTGACTTTAATGGGCGTTGCATAAACAATGATAGTTCATACATCTAAACTGCTATTATCTGTTTTTATCCATTTTCAATAAGGCCTGTCCTTGTCTGGTATTATGCCATGTATGTCTATATACCAAATATAACCTGCATGTGAACTGAACTCTGTACAATATAGTATAGATATAGGATGGACAGAACACTTACAACCTGCGCCTGGTGGATCTAGTCTTTATCATGTGTTATTGTGTGATGGTGGTATACAGTGGTCCCGCAAGTTACAATATTAATTGGTTCCAGGACGACCATTGTATGTTGAGACCATTGTATGTTGAGACCATAACTCTATGGAAACCTGGTAATTGGTTCTTAAGGCACCAAAATATCATCCAAAAATAGGAAAAAGTGACGATTAAAGAAAAATAAGTAGAAAACTAATACAGATAAAGCAAATCCTTACATATAAAAGTAAGAAAGATCTGCTGGGAGCTGTAATCACTGTCTGTCAGCGTTTCCCAACCAGGGTGTCTCCAACTGTTGCAAAACTACAACTCCCAGCATGCCCGGACAGCCGAAGGCTGTCCGGGCATGCTGGGAGTTGTAGTTTTGCAACAGCTGGAGGCACCCTGGTTGGGAAATGCTGGTCTATGTAGAGGACAGGAGCTTCTTCAGGGTTCTGTACAGAATACACAATGTCCTAAAAAAGTAACATGGAGCCGCCCTCACCTGGTGTCCAAAGGAGCAGCTAACCCTGGCACAGGTAAAGAGTACAGAACATGTAATACCTCCCTGTACTGTAGGGGGCGCTACTAGCCAGTCAGTGCATGCACTTCAGTAATACAGGGGTTTTACCAGTGAATGCCCATTCCGATTGGTCGGTTCTTCCGGCCATTGACACGTTTCACAGATCTGGACTGTCTGTACATTGTATGTTGAGTCTGGTTTCATGTTACAATGGTCCAGAAAAGACCATCGTATGTTGAAACTATTGTATGTTGAGGCCATTGTAAGTTGAGGGATGACTGTATGTGTAACATAAAGCACAGTACTTATCTTATAGCTCTTATTTCATTATAAAAGGTTTATTTTAGGTTTAAGTTTTACCAGAATCGAATAAATGATGGTGTCAGCATAAAACATGATTTAGGTCTCCCCTCTGTATACTGTCATACAAGACTTTAGTTGCAGATAAGCGATCACGGGAGGGGACTTTTTCGCACCGGGCATCAGAGCTTGAAGTTAACCTCTGGGGCATGTTGTATTTTGTTTGCTAGTAGTACCATAGTAGTGACTCACAGAAACATGCTAAATACACAATGCAAGACTAGGCAAAAGCTTTCATGAGAAATGTAGTTTACTACACCCTTGACTCTTTGTGTAATAGTTCAAGTGAATGCAAAAAGGACAATTAAAGGGGTTGTCCCAAGACAAACAATTATCACCTAGGCACCTGCTTGATGACTGGGGGTCCTAATGATCATGAGCTCGGGAGTCCTGGGATCTGCTTGAATGAAGACGTCCATCACTTCATTTAATCTCTGTGGTACTGACGGAGAAGCAGAGTAGTGCTTGGCTATATTCATCAGTTCCATCAAGATTAAAGGGGTACTCCACTGGAAAAAAAAATGTTTTTAAATGAACTGGTGCCAGAAAGTTAAACAGATTTGTGATTTACTTCTATTTAAAAATCTTAACCTTTCCAGTACTTATCAGCTGCTGTATGCTCCACAGGAAGTTCTTTTCTTTTTGACTTTCCTTTCTGCCTGACCACAGTGCTCTCTGCTGACACCTCTGGAAATGTCCAGAGTAGGAGCAAAAACCCATAACAAACCTATCCCGCTCCGGACAGTTCCTAAAATGGAAAGAGGTGTCAGCAGAGAGCACTGTGGTCAGACAGAAGAGAAATGTAAAAAGAAAAGAACTTCCTGTGCAGTATACAGCAGCTGATAAGTACTGGAAGTATTAAGATTTTTTTAATAGAAGTAATTTACAAATCTGTCTAACTTTCTGGCACCAGTTGATTTAAAAAAAAAAATGTTTTCCAAGGGTGTACCCCTTTAAATGGAGCAGCAGTGTAAGGTCCCAGCAATGGAACCCTCAGAGATCAGACACAACATCTATCCTGTGTATAGGGGGATCTATCTTGGCACAATCCCTTTAACACTTGTCCTACACATTCATAGGTTATAATGGAGTGAATGTATGCCAAAAGAGTGTCCAACAAAAATTATACAAAGCAGTATAATTGTTTTCACAATAGGAATGTATAGGTGACATATGCAGCTGTATCTGACGTAGTATAAAAATTAGGTGTGAACGGCCCCTAGGGCAGAGCCATGGGCAGAGAGCATTACAGCAGTGCAGGAAAGCTGAATTACATAAGCCTCCTTATACAGTCCTGGCTGTAAATGTTGGCACCCCTGAAATTTTTCAAGAAAATGAAGTATTTCTCACAGAAAAGGATTGCAGTAACACATGTTTTGCTATACACATGTCCCTTTGTGTGTATTGGAACTAAACCAAAAATGGGGAAAAAAAAAGCAAATTGGACATAAATGGACTGGACAAAATTATTGGCACCCTTAACTTAATATTTGGTTGCACACCCTTTGGAAAACATTACTGAAATCAGTCGCTTCCTATAACCATCAATAAGCTTCTTACACCTCTCAGCCGGAATGTTGGACCACTCTTCCTTTGCAAACTGCTCCAGGTCTCTCTTATTGGATCGGCGCCTTTTCCCAACAGCAATTATAAGATCTCTCCACAGGTGTTAAATGGGATTTAGATCTGGACTCATTGCTGACCACTTCAGAACTCTCCAGCGCTTTGTTGCCATCCATTTCTGACGTATGTTTGGGGTCATTGTCCTGCTGGAAGACCCAAGATCTCGGACGCAAACCCAGCTTTCTGACACTGGGCTGTACAGTGCGACCCAAAATCTGTTGGTAATCCTCAGATTTCATGATGCCTTGCACACATTCAAGGCACCCAGTGCCAGAGGCAGCAAAACAACCCCAAAACATCATTGAACCTCCACCATATTTCACTGTAGGTACTGTGTTCTTTTCTTTGTAGGCCTCATTCTGTTTTCGGTAAACAGTAGAATGATGTGCTTTACCAAAAAGCTCCATCTTGGTCTCATCTGTCCACAAGATGTTTTCCCAGAAGGATTTTGGCTTAATCAAGTTCATTTTGGCAAAATGTAGTCTTGCTTTTTTATGTCTCTGTGTCAGTAGTGGGGTCCTCCTGGGTCCCCTCCATAGCATTTCATTTCATTTAAATGTCGACTGATAGTTCGCGCTGACACTGATGCTCCCTGAGCCTGCAGGACAGCTTTAACATCTTTGGAACTTGTTTGGGGCTGCTTATCCATCTGGACTATCCTGCGTTGACACCTTTCATCAATTTTTCTCTTCTGTCCACGCTCAGGGAGATTAGCTACAGTGCTATGGGTTCCAAACTTCTAGATCGCTGGAGATGGACTTGTAACCTTAAGATTGTTTGTTTATATTTTTACACAATTTTGGTTCTCAACTCCTCAGACAGTTCTCTTCTCCTCTTTCTGTTGTCCATGCCTAGTGTGGTACACACAGACACACAATGCTAAGACTTAGTGAACTTCTCTCCTTTTCATCTGCTTTCAGGTGTGATTTTTATATTACCCACACCTGTTACTTGCCTCAGGTGAGTTTAAAGGAGCATCACATGCTTGAAACCATCTTATTTTTCCACAATATTGAAAGGGTGCCAATAATTTTGTCCAGCCCATTTTTGGAGTTTGGTGTGACATTATGTCCAATTTGCTTTCTTTCCTCTCTTTTTTGGTTTAGTTCCAATACACACAAGGGGAATAAACATGTGTATAGCAAAACATGTGTTACTGCAATCCTTTTCTGTGAGAAATACTTCATTTTCTTGGAAAATTTCAGGGGTGCCAACATTTACGGCCATGACTGTAAAATGTAAAGTGTACAGAGGTAGAATAGACACCCCATACACCTCTCTAGGTGCTCCATTACAGCTCTGTACAAAACATGAGATCTAACACAGCAATATGTCTACACTGATCCCATAACAAACTAATCAATCTCTGGCAAAGAGATCTGTCTATATGACTGTTGTTATTCATTAATTTTCCCACAACGCACTCTGCTCCAGAGATTACCGGGAGAGTTGTGTACATGTCAAAGTACAACTAACGTATGAAGGCAGGTCCATTGTGATGTGTGTCAAAGAACTGGAAACTATGCCTGTTGCTATGTAGTAGCAAAAAATAATATGATCACAACACAGAGAGAATATCAGATCAGAAATATTCTTATGGACTATGTGCACTTATAGACATGCAAGGATGTCCACTTTTGTAACACACTGCTCAAAAACATAAAGGGAACACTTAAGCAATACAATGTAACTCCAAGTCAATCACACTTCTGTGAAATCCCACTGTCCACTCAGGAAGCAACACTGATTGACAATCATTTTCACATGCTGTTGTGCAAATGGAACAGACAACAGGTGGAAATTATAGGCAATTAGCAAGACACCCCCAATAAAAGGAGTGGTTCTGCAGGTGGTGACCACAGACCACTTCTCAGTTACTATGCTTCCTGGCTGATGTTTTGGTCACTTTTGAATGCTGGCGGTGCTTTCACTCTAGTGGTAGCATGAGACGGAGCCTACAACCCACACAAGTGGCTCAGGTAGTGCAGCTCATTCAGGATGGCACATCAATGCGAGCTGTGGCAAGAAGGTTTGCTGTGTCTGTCAGCGTAGTGTCCAGAGCATGGAGGAGCTACCAGGAGACAGGCCAGTACATCAGGAGACGTGGAGGAGGCCGTAGGAGGGCAGCAGGACTGCTACCTTCGCCTTTGTGCAAGGAAGAGCAGGAGGAGCACTGCCAGAGCCCTGCAAAATAACCTCCAGCAGGCCACAAATGTGCATGTGTCCACTCAAACGGTCAGAAACAGAATCCATGAGGGTGGTATGAGGGCCCGACGTCCACAGGTGGGGGGTTGTGCTTACAGCGCAACACCGTGCAGGATGTTTTGGTATTTGCCAGAGAACACCAAGATTGGCAAATTCGCCACTGGTGCCCTGTGCTCTTCACAGATGAAAGCAGGTTCACACTGAGCACATGTGACAGACGTGACAGAGTCTGGAGACGCCATGGAGAACGTTCTGCTACCCGGAACATCCTCCAGTATGACCAGTTTGGCAGTGGGTCAGTAATGGTGTGGGGTGGCATTTCTTCGGGGGGGGGGGGGCCGCACAGCCCTCTATGTGCTTGCCAGAGGTAGCCTGACTGCCATTACGTTCCAAGATGAGATCCTCAGACCCCTTGTGAGACCATATGCTGCTGCGTTGGCCCTGGGTTCCTCCTAATGCAAGACAATGTTAGACCTCATGTGTCTAGAGTGTGTCAGCAGTTCCTGCAAGAGGAAGGCATTGATGCTATGGGCTAGCCCGCCTGTTCCACAGACCAGACCCCAATTGAGCACATCTGGGACATCATGTCTCGCTCCATCCACAAACGCCACGTTGCACCACAGACTGTCCAGGAGTTGGCGGATGATTTAGTCCGGGTCTGGGAGGACATCCCTCAGGAGACCATCCGCCATCTCATCAGGAGCATACCCAGGCATTGCAGGGAGGTCATACGGGCACGTGGAGGCCACACACACTACTGAGCCTCATTGTGACTTGTTTTAAGGACATTATATCAAAATTGGATCAGCCTGTAGTGCGGTTTTCCATTTAGATTTTGAGTGTGACTCCATATCCAGACCTCCATGGATTGATAAATTTGATTTCTATTGATCATTTTTGTGTGATTTTGTTGTCAGCACATTCAACTATGTAAAGACGAAAGTATTTCATACGATTAGTTCATTCATTCAGATATAGGATGTGTTATGTTAGTGTTCCCTTCATTTTTTTTTGAGCAATATATATTCATTACATATATTAGTTAATGCTACATATGCATTGAACTTTATGTATCAGAATGCATCATTAAAAAATGTTCCTATTGATCACAGCAAATCTTTTGATCAGGTTCATTACAAAATTTGGAAAATGCTGAAAATTTTATTTAAGCCCAGTGGTCTTTGGTGGTAGAAACAACTCTTAAGTTAAGATTGGAAATTGCATATTTATGGACTGTATCATATACTGGGCCATAACAATTATTGGCCATCCCTCTCAGTATATGAATGATATTTATATCATTAATTAGAATATTAGAACTGAGGAGTAAGTGATATATTAAATACTCAATTATAATTTGTAAAATGATGACATCAACACATATTCAGCATTTGAAATAGAGATACAGTTACAGAAGAGTTATTTTAGCAGTAACACTAACCACATTTCAGATTTTGAGGATAGTTGGCATCTTGGTATATGTGTTCACACTTTCTTTTTATACAATCTACAGGATGATCTCATTCATTAAATGTGCTGTCTGGTTATTTCTACCACAAAGCAGGGTGGGGGTGAGGTGTGTTCATATCATAAGTTGTGATGAATGACAGCTGGAATTTTGCACTATCACTTTGTGTTATAAGTAAAACATTCTCCTCCCCTGAGTCTATGGGTAGAAAAGCTAGTTTGGCCTCCTAAGAGGGTTATGGCCACAGACACAGCACCTACCATTAGGGTCCGTGCACACTATTGAATCTCTATTTGGATAAATCCCAGGCGGAGATCCTAAGGGCAGCCGATGTGGTTATTGTCGGTCCCCAATAGTGCAATGCATTCCACTTAATACACTTTTTTTTCCACTTAATACGTCATGCAGCGCAAAGCTACGCAGCTAAAATGTCATAGTGAGACTAATAACTCTCTCTGATCTATGGGCTGCACAGGGTGATTGGTAGGGGAGTAGTCTTGAGCGCTCCAGCTCTGCCATAGAGTTGTATTGAGTGTCAGTGTCAGCCACCGCTTCGTGCAGTGGTCAACACGCCCCCTTCCTGAGGGCTGTCGGGGCCCCGTACAGGAGATCGAAGGGGCCCCAGCGGTCGGACCCCCCGCGATCTGAAACTTATCCCCTATCCTTAGGATAGGGTATACGTTTTTCACCACTGGATATCTCCTTTAAGTGAGAATCCATTAAAAAAAAAAATCCTATAGTTAAAGCTGCACAGTCCTCTCCACTCCCCTCCCTGCACTCATCTCTATGATTAGGACAGGGATAAAACAGGAATTAACAGGCAGGACAATAATAATAATAATGACTATACAGTGGACACCAGGGATCTTTACCCTAACCCCTTCTCTGTCCCAGACCACCAAATATACTCACAATCATGTCACTGCCTTGGACCAACAGGCATACAGACATTTACTGCTTTACTGCCTTAGACCACCAGGGATACAAGACAAGACCATCTTCAATGCCTTAGACCACTAGGTAGGACAATAGCCTTAACTGGATGCTATGTGGCCCCGTATATCTGGCTGCAAAGGATTTTAGGAAAGACTGCCAGCGATGCAGCTTAAAAAGAACCTGTCATCAAACCATATTTTCTAAACTAACTCAGATTATATTCCCTAACTACTCCTAACACCTCTCCTGCCCTTAAAAAAAATAATAATAATAATTCAAAGTTTTAAAAATCTCTGTATCATACCTTGCCTCACCATGCCCCGCATGCACTTCCTGAGTTTGGACTTCTGCAAGTCCAAGTGGAAACCAAACAACTGTTTGACTTGCATCAGGGAACAGAACAAAGCCACCTAGTGGCTGTTTTTCAATCACATTACTCTTTAACATTACAGGTGGGCCCAGGATGAAGGAGGATGCAAGCTGAACTTTTGCTCCAGAGCCTATGAGCCTCTACATGGGATATATATAATGGATCCAGAAAGAAGCAAAAAGCGGCACTCCAGCAGTTTTGAAAAGTGAAGGTGGAATTTATTCACCCATCCATGAAGTGCAATGTTTTGACCCTCTCAATGGGGTCTTTCTCAAATATATATATATATATATATATATATATATATATATTAGAGAGATAGATATATATCAGCATATGTTAGGACATAATCAATGGTGCGGAGCACTCTGTAGACCACTGTAGGCTACTGTACCCCTTCACACTAAGGATTGGTGGAGGTAGAAGTCACAAGGCACAAACCCCCACCACTGACATTTTGTGACATACATCAATGTCATGTCAGATGTGTAACAGGTCGAGTACTTATCCTCAAAGTGATGTGTTTGATATTCTTCTACAAATCACAAGACTCTTACTATAACTATATTTAGCACACACTATGTTGTATGCCTCCCAGAATATAAGTTACCTGTTTCCTCAACTGACAGAAGTCTCAGCTCATCAACACCGAATGGGATTCCTTAAAGCCCTCACTGTACACATCTAGAGACCCCAGCCCATAGACCTGTTAAGGGTTAGGAAAACTGTTGATACTTGTTCAATTGTAATTCATATTAAAATAAACCACCTCAAAAGTTAAAGTGTACCTGTCATTAGTAAAAACTTTTTATATAAGGTAGAAAAAAAATATATATGTATATTTGTAATATACATTAGGTAAAAAATGTGTATATTTTTGTCCTTACAGCTATTGCCTGTGTGTCTCTGTGAGAAGACCAAAAACAGGAAGTGTGGGAGGACAAGCGGGGCTCTCTGTGTACCGAGGACAAGCGGGGCTCTCTGTGCACCGAGGACAAGCGGGGCTCTCTGTGCACCGAGGACAAGCGGGGCTCTCTGTGAACCGAGGACAAGCAGGGCTCTTTGTGCACTGATGACAAGTGGGGCTCTCTGTGCACCGAGGACAAGCGGGGCTCTGTGTGCACCGAGGACAAGCGGGGCGCTCTGTACACCGAGGACAAGCGGGGCTCTGTACAACGAGGACAAGCGGGGCTCTGAACAACGAGGACAAGCGGGGCTCTGTACACTGAGGACAAGCGGGGCTCTGTACACTGAGAACATGCGGGGCTCTGTGCAGTGAGGACATGCGGGGCTCTGTACACTGAGGACAAGCAGGGCTCTGTACACTGAGGACAAGCAGAGCTCTGTACACTGAGGCCAAGCAGGGCTCTGTACACTGAGGACAAGCAGGGCTCTGTACACTGAGGACAAGCAGGGCTCTGTACACTGAGGACAAGCAGGGCTCTGTACACTGAGGACAAGCAGGGCTCTGTATACTGAGGACAAGCAGGGCTCTGTACACTGAGGACAAGCAGTGCTCTGTACACTGAGGACAAGCAGGGCTCTGTACACTGAGGACAAGCAGGGTTGTGTACACTGAGGACAAGCAGGGCTCTGTACACTGAGGACAAGCAGGGCTGTGTACACTGAGGACAAGCAGGGCTCTGTACACTGAGGACAAGCAGTGCTCTGTACACTGAGGACAAGCAGGGCTCTGTACACTGAGGACAAGCAGGGTTGTGTACACTGAGGACAAGCAGGGCTCTGTACACTGAGGACAAGCAGGGCTGTGTACACTGAGGACAAGCAGGGCTCTGTACACTGAGGACAAGCAGTGCTCTGTACACTGAGGACAAGCAGGGCTCTGTACACTGAGGACAAGCAGGGTTGTGTACACTGAGGACAAGCAGGGCTCTGTACACTGAGGACAAGCAGGGTTGTGTACACTGAGGACAAGCAGGGCTCTGTACACTGAGGACAAGCAGGGCTCTGTACACTGAGGACAAGCAGGGCTGTGTACACTGAGGACAAGCAGGGCTCTGTGACACGCTTCTGGCTTATACATCAGGATGATTGACAAGCCAGGAGTCTGCACAGATCCCTGCTTGTCCTACCCTCACTTCCTGTAGCTGCAGGAACAGCATTTTTTTAACCAAGGTTATAACAGATATACATATAATGGTATTGACTACAGTATTTAAAAAGTTTTTGCTAAGGACAGGTACACTTTAAGGAATTCATTTCATAGGGAATTTTTAGGGTAACATTATTATAGGTATAGGTAATATAGGATGTCAATAATTTCCTTCATCGATCGAAGAGAATATCGGTGGCGTATTTAGTCGGTATTAAAGGGATTTTATTTCTCAAGCGCTGGACATTAAAGAAAAGTAAACCTAAAAAAAATAAAAATAAAAAATTCTGTTCTTTTGGTATATTATCTAACTCCCAAGATTTTATGTACTTTGCCGTCACGGTTGGGACAAACAAGCTGATCCTTTTAAACTACAAAACAAAGTCATGCTACCATAGAAGTCTTAAGAAAAAGGACAAAACAAATGAAGTCAGTAAATAGAATGGATAGAAGGGTTAAAGAACTCCAGTGAATGGAACACGACTTGTTAAATAGTCTTCCAGGAGGTCTATGTTTGGCCTCCAAAAGTCATTTGAAATCAATTGCTTCCTTGTTGCATATCCAGGTCCTAATAAACATGTTTTTTTTTTACATTGTGATCCTTACAGGGCGTAAGCCGCTTCTTATACCGAGCCTGTTTTCTGACTTCATAAAAGACCAATGATTCAGATACAGACAGGGGGAGGGTGAACAGGCTCAGCTAGGGACCCATTGTGGCGGGGAGGGTAAAAATAGACAAGAGGATGCAGAATGTGTCACTACTACAAAGTGCCTTTTGAGTGAAGGGGCCCCCCCTTTGGGGTGACTTTAAAAGTCTACAGACAGTGGAAAGCCAGCACAGCTGATTGAAAACCTTATCGTCTTCTCATGTCTGGTCATTCATGAGATTCCCTCAATTCTTACAATAAACCTTCATCTTTTCATGATACCGCAATCTGGGGATGTATTGTGGCTTTATGCAAGGACGTTACTCATCCAACATACAGTAATTCTTTCAGCTCATAGCCATAGATCTGATATATACATTAGATGAAGAAGGCAAGTCCTTCTACAAAGAGTGTCTAGTTAAAGGGTAGGTTTATGTTTAAAAGTCATTCTAGACAAGTGTAATCTAACCAAGGTGCCTCCAGCTGTTGAAAAACTACAACTCCCAGCATGCCCGGACAGCCAACGGCTGTCCGGGCATGCTGAGAATTGTAGTTTTGCAACAGCTGGAGGCACCCTGGTTGGAAAACATGGGACTACACAATAGGTAAAAAAAAGTAATCTGCACCGAAAATGAAAACATTTACATTATATTGGCTGTCTGGGCATGCTGGGAGTTCTAGACAAGTGTAATCTAGACAAGTGTACTCTAACCAAGGTGCCTCCAGCTGTTGCAAAACTACAACTCCCAGCATGCCCAGAATGCTGGGAATTGTAGTTTTGCAAAAGCTGGAGGCACACTGGTTGGAAAACATGGGGCCACACATTAGGTAAAAAAAAAAAATCTGCACCAAAATTTAAACATTGACATTATATTGGCTGTCCGGGAATGCTGGGAGTTGTAGTTTTGCAAAAGCTGGAGGCACCCTGGTTGGAAAACATGGGGCTACACATTAGGTAAAAAAAACAAAAAAAATAATCTGCACCGAAAATTAAAACATTGACATTATATTGGCTGTCTGGGCATGCTGGGAGTTCTAGACAAGTGTAATCTAGACAAGGTGCCTCCAGTTGTTGCAAAACTACAACTCCGGGCATGTTGGGAATTGTAGTTTTGCAACAGCTGGAGGCACCCTGGTTGGAAAACATGGGGCTACACATTAGGTAAAAAAACAAATCTGCTCCAAAAATGAAAACATTTACATTATACTGGCTGCCCGGGAATGCTGGGAGTTGTAGTTTTGCAAAAGCTGGAGGCACCCTGGTAGGAAAACATGGGGCTACACATTAGGTAAAAAAATTAATCTGCACCGAAAATGAAAACATTGACATTATATTGGCTGTCTGGGCATGCTGGGAGTTCTAGACAAGTGTAATCTAGACAAGGTGCCTCCAGCTGTTGCAAAACTACAACTCCCAGCATGCCCGGACAGCCGTTGGCTGTCCGGGCATGCTGGGAATTGTAGTTTTGCAACAGCTGGAGGCACCCTGGTTGGAAAACATGGGGCTACACATTAGGTAAAAAAAACAAATCTGCTCCAAAAATGAAAACATTTACATTGTACTGGCTGTCTGGGCATGCTGGGAGTTGTAGTTTTGCAACAGCTGGAGGCTCACTGGTAGGAAAACATGGATCTACACATTAGGTAAAAATTTTTTAATAATCTGCACCGCAAGTGAAAAAAATTTATATGATATCACTTACTGTATTAGTCGTGTGCTACTGCCCCCCGAGGCTATGTTCACACTGGGAAATGTCCGCATGAAAAATCTTATAGACGGCAATGCATTTCCGTGCAGAGTCTGCAGAAAGAATAGACAAGTCTATTCTTTCTGCGGACACCCTAATTTGAATTTCCGTGCCAGATGTTTCCGGCGCGGAAATTCTGCTATGTGAAAAGAGCAGCGGAATCCCATTAAAGTCAATTGGACTCTGCTGCTGCGGAATGGCCATGCAGAATTCCGCACGGGAAATTCCATCGTGTGAACTTAGCTTTATAGTCCAGGCCTATAGGAACATTTTGGTAGTCAGAAGAAACAGTCAAGACACTTGTCAAATACCTTCATAATAGCTTAGGAAGACAATTGTCCCCTTGTTACAGTACAGTGCCTGGTGCAAAACTACATTTTCCTGAATTTAAGATGCACTGAAGACAAATAGAGATGAGCGAACTTACAGTAAATTCGATTCGTCACAAACTTCTCGGCTCGGCAGTTGATGACTTTTCCTGCATAAATGAGTTCAGCTTTCAGGTGCTCCCGTGGGCTGGAAAAGGTGAATACAGTCCTAGGAGACTATTTCCTAGGACTGTATCCACCTTTTCCAGCCCACCGGAGCACCGGAAAGCTGAACTAATTTATGCAGGAAAAGTCAGCGACCGCCGAGCCGAGAAGTTCGTGACGAATCGAATTTACTGTAAGTTCGCTCATCTCTAAAGACAAACTTTGAACTAGCAAGGCTTTCAGGAAGATTTCAGCTCTGAAGCTCATAGAACTGTCAATGCAGCTCTGGGTTATGACACAGGCTGTTTGGAAATACATCCATAACAGATTCCTTAAAGGTGGAAACTTTTTTTTTTTTTTTTTTTAATTAACTGGTGCCAGAAAGTTAAACAGATTTATAAATTACTTTTATTGAAAAATCTTTATCCTTTTCCAAAAGAAAATAATTTCCTCTGTAGCATACAGCTGCTAATAAGTACTGGAAGGATAATACATTTTTTTATAGAAATAATTTACAAATCTGTTTAACCTTCTGGCACCAGTTGATTTAAAAAAAAAAAAAAAAAATTCTACCGGAGTACCCCTTTAAATTATATTACTGTACAGTACCTGGTGCAAAGATTACAGAAAGCAAGATACACTAAAGCTAACTTTGAACCTGCAAGGCATTCTGGAAGTTTATAGCTTAGAAGCTCATAGCTGGTGCGCTCGTGTATTCCCAGCTCTCGGGGTGCGAGGAGAGCCGAAGGGCTGTACAGGAGATCGCAGAGAGTCCTAGTGATTGGACCCTCTGCAATAGGACACTTATCCCTTATCCTTTGGATAGGGAATCATTTTCCTACATGAAAATTCATGCATAACTGCAATCATGCTCTGGCAACAGGATACAGTGATCCCTCAACTTACAATGGCCTCAACATACAATAGTTTCAACAAACAATGGTCTTTTCTGGACCATTGTAACTTGAAACCAGACTCAACATACAATGCTAATGGAATCTGCGAAACGTGTCAATGGCTGGAAGAACCAACCAATCGGATGGATATTTCACTGGTAAAACCCGTGTATTCCTAAAGTGCATGCAGTGACTGGTGTCTGGTAGTGCCCCCTACAGTACAGGGAGGTATTACTGTACTCTTTACCAGTGTCAGGGTTAGCTTCTCCTTTGGACATCAAGTGAGGGCGGCTCCTTTTTTTAGGACATTGCGTGTTCTTTACAGGACCCTGAAGAAGCTCCTGTCCTCTACACAGACCAGTTTTTCCCAAAGAGGGTGCCTCCAGCTGTGGCAAAACTACAACTCCCAGCATGCCCAGACAGCCGAAGGCTGTCCGGGAATGCTGGGAGTTGTAGTTTTGCCACAGCTGGAGGCACCCTGGTTGGGAAACGCTTAAATAGACAGTGATTACAGCTCCCAGCAGATCTTTCTTACTTTTATATGTAAGGATTTGCTTTATCTATATTAGTTTTCTACTTATTTTTCTTTAATCCTCACTTTTTCCAATTTTTGGATGACATTTTGGTGGCTTCAGAACCAATTACCAGGTTTCCACAGAGTTATGGTCTGAACATATGATGGTTTCAACATACAATGGTCATCCTGGAACCAATTAATATTGTAACTTGAGGGACCACTGTATCTGTTTAAAGGGGTACTCCGGTGGATTTAAAAAAAAAAAAATTTCTTTATCAACTGGTGCCAGAAAGTTATACAGATTGGTAAATTACTTCTATTTAAAAATCTTAATCTTACTTTCTGGCACCAGTTGATTTTTAAAAAAAAAAATTCTACCGGCGTACCCCTGTAAATTTCCCTCAGTTTCACAGCCCAAGACTACAACGATTAGGATACGGATTTGCCTGAAGTCCCCAGGCTGCCAGCATTAAATGAACCTTTACTTACCTCCTGATGCTCCCCGAGTGTCTCTTCTTGGTTCTGGTGCCCGACCCGCCACACTGCAGCTCAGCTAATTGTTGGCCACAGCGGTGTCTTGTCTTGCCCAGTGACAGGCTGAGCGGCAATGTGACATATTATTGGGCTAAGGCACCAGGAAAAAGACCGGGGCCCATGCTGAATGTCACATTGCCAATCACTGGCCGAGGTAGGATACCGTTGTAGCCATTAAGTCGCTGAGCTGCACTGTCGGCACCAGAGCCAGATTTGTTGTTGACTACAGAAGAGCGATACTGGAGGCACTGGGGAGCGGAGAAAGGTAAGCAAAGGTTTATTTATTTAATGCAGACAGTCCTGGTATATTGGTTGGTATGTAGAGTTGCATGTTGGTTAACATTTTCACCAGAGTACCCCTTTAAACAGGTATCCAGCTGCCGGAGCAGTAATTGGTGATTGCAGGTACTCTTTAAAAAAAACACCACAACAGGTTCCCTCTTAAAGGAGTAGTGCAGCTTAGAAAAACTATCCAAAGGATAGGAGATAAGTGTCAGACCGCTTGGACCCACTGCAATCGCCTGCACGGGGTCCCGTCTCTCCTCCTGCACCGCATAAAGCTGTGGTCAACATGCCCCCTCCATGCATCTCTATGGAAGAGCCGGAGATACCCGAGTACATTGCATTGGCTCTCCCATAGAGATGAATGGAGGGAGCGTGCCGACCCCTTCTTAGTGCAGGAGGATAGCCGGGGCGCCGTGCAGAAGACCGCAGGGGGTCGGATGGAGATAAGCTTTTCGAAGCTGGATAACTCCTTTAAGTGTGACTTATTTACAACCCTTTTTTTATAAATGCACCCAACTTCTATAAAGGAGACATACCATGAAAGCCTTGATGGATGGAAATTCACTGGTGTGGGTGGGAATGCTGTCTTGCATTTTTGAAATGTAATGTGATGTGTAGAAGGAATGAGACGTTCCAAGTTCCTATGTTACATGACTTTGCTAAAGCCAACAAAGTCATTTATTATAATGTATTCAGATATGAGATGTAGACAAGGGTTGTAAGCTTGACAGGAAGCAAAGACAAATGGGAGTAAATATATCAAGAATAAACAAAGTTCTAGGAGTTTCTAAAATATCTTACCATTACTGAATAATTAAGACAACCCTGATTATCAGTTGTCTTGTAAAGAAATTGTCTACGCAGTATTGTAATACAAACCATGTATCATCAGATATTACTCATCATGTCCCAAGTGAACTGTAATCACAACTTTAGTGTTTGTGAATATTTTAAGTCTTTAGGGTAGGGTCACATAGGGCAGGGTCACGTAGTGTATTTCAAGCTGCAGATGCACCTACGGCAGTCATGGAGATTGCAGGCCGGGTAGCTCTGTGTGTCTGCTCGTAGTGGTGGATTTGCCGCTGTGGAAATCCGCCACTATGCTCTGCAATCCCTCCTGGACTGCTGTCGGCACATCCGCAGCATGAAATAGGCTGCAAATGCGCCCCGTGTGACCCTGCCCTTAGGCTGTGTTCACATGTTGAATTCTTACTGCAATATTTACACATTTTTACTGCATTTTGCTAATTTTTGCTGCATTTGATCAAAATCATGGTAAAAATATGTTTTACTTTAATTTGTACAAATTTGGAACTAGAAGGAGGGGACCTGGTAGATGATGATGTCATCCTGTAGTACACAGGAAGTCAGCTGACCCAGAACTGACATCCTCTGACATACATTAAGCCAAATAACTCTGAGTCAGGCTGGTGATCACATGATCAAGTTATGGTAATAAAAAAAACATTAATGAAGCTGTGCTAGAATAAAACAAACACATAGGGGGAAATTTATCAAAACCTGTCCAGAGGAAAAGTTGCAGAGTTGCCCATAGCAACCAATCAGATCGCTTCTTTCTTTTTTCAGAGGCCTTTTCAAAAATGAAAGAAGCGATCTGATTGGTTGCTATAGGCAACTGAGCAAGTTTTCCACTGGACAGGTTTGGATAAATCTCCCCCATGGTGCTGTACGACTAGTGATAGTGAGTGGGCAAAAAAAATAAAAAATAAATAAAAAACAGAACCTGGAGTTTTTCTTTAAAGGGGTATTAGATGGGGATAAGATGTATGATCACAGGAGTCCTGCTGCTGGGGACCCCCGCGATCTCGGTGCAGCCCCCGGCATTCTTGTCATTTGGATAGGGGGATAAGATGAGGCCGGAATACCCCTTTAACATATTAAAGTTTTGTATTCACCGGCAAGGATTGCCTTTCATTAGAGATCTTAGGGCCAAACCCCATTAAAGTCCATTTTATAACTCTTTATGCTGTATAATGTGATATTGTCAGTAGCAAAATCTTGGGATACCACTTGTAATGAGTTTTCCAACCTTTAAGTATTACAATAATGTCTAAACTCTCAAGAAGAAAACCGGCACCACACTTAAAGGGGTATTCCAGGAAAAAAACTTTTTTTTATATATATCAACTGGCTCCAGAAAGTTAAACAGATTTATAAATTACTTCTATTAAAAAAATCTTAATCCTTTCAGTACTTATGAGCTTCTCAAGTTAAGGTTGTTCTTTTCTGTCTAATTAATCTCTGATGACACGTGTCTCGGGAACCGCCCAGTTTAGAAGCAAATTCCCATAGCAAACCTCTTCTAAACAGGGCGGTTCCCGAGACACGTGTCATCAGAGAGCACTTAGACAGAAAAGAACAACCTAAACTTCAGAAGCTCATAAGTACTGAAAGGATTAAGATTTTTTAATAGAAGTAATTTACAAATCTGTTTAACTTTCTGGAGCCAGTTGATATATATATATATATATATATATATATATATATATATATATATAAAAAAAAAGTTTTTTCCTGGATAACCCCTTTAACTCCTTATGCAGCAAACAGGTATGTCAGTCGAAAAATGGATACAGGTGTGTTCAGAAAGCAACGACGGGCGGCGCTACACGCCAACAATAGGGATTATATATATATATATATATATATATATATATATACACACAACCCCAAAGAAATGCAAAAGCGGAGCGCTCACCGTCAGAAGTTGCAAACAGTTATCATGGGTCGTCCCAATCCAAGCAGGGAGGCGGCAGATGGATCCGGGGGGGGAGCTCAGACGTCAGGGCCACGGACCGTATCACGACCCTAGGCGCTTCGTCAGGCCGCTGAAGCGGCCTGACGAAGCGCCTAGGGTCATGATACGGTCCGTGGCCCTGACGTCTGAGCTCCCCCCGGATCCATCTGCCGCCTCCCTGCTTGGATCGAGACGACCCATGAAGCCATAGATTCCCGGTAACTGTTTGCAACTTCTGACGGTGAGTGCTCCTCTTTTGCCTTTCTTTGGGGTTACCTATATTACAATAATGTGTTGTCTATTTAGCCTCCACAACATACCCTTAAAGCCACACATGTTGGGTTTATAGAAATCCTACGAATTGACCGAAATTCTGGTGCTGAGACGCTCATCTTCCCTGAACATTCTCTCCTACACTAAAAGGCCACTTTTGCAAGGTATCATTTAACAGCTGTTATTGCGTGAGGCAAACGAATGATAAAAGTCATAAAACCAACATTAATAACCAATAAAGAGGAGCTGTTGCAAAACAGAGTTCATGTATGACTGTGCTGTATGATCTCAGCTCGCTTACCTACAAGAGTGAATTCCACCCATATCCTGACCTACATGCTACCTACCGTATAATGGAAGTTCTTATATGCACAAACAACTGTCGCAAGAGAGCGAAGTGTTCACTATTCTTAGAAGCACAAATCTGGCTAACGCGGTGCATGAAGCTATACGGTTGCAATTTATTTCACATGGTAGATTTACATTCATGCCTTAAATAGCATTTATGGAACTAATACGAGTCATCTGTTAATTGTGATACTTTGATTCCTGTGCTCTCCTACAATGTATTGCTGGAGGTTATATGAGGTCTGACAGGGGTTTAGTTACTTGCTCTTTTAAAGTGTGCCAACTCAGTTGCTGTTCAAGGTGCCACAAATGCCATAATTTACAGCCTCTAATACACATTACAGCCTCCCACTTCCTCTCCGAGCCAGGATCCCCTATATCAGAATCCCATTTCCAAATTTACAGTTCACTGCACCTGTTATGGAAAGAGCATTCAAGTGCTTGTGACTTTAAGAGGTGACGTGTGGCTGCCCCATTCACAGCTAACAAAATGTCTTTAATCCTGACATGAGAGAAGATATTCTCCACCGCGTGGCTGCTTCCACTGTATCAAAGGACCCTCTTATCATGTAACCACCGTGTAGAAGCCCTATAAGGCATAGGTAACATTTATCATGATAAGATGCATGAAAAAGACAAATAGTAATATTTTCAAGTGTTGTACTTTCTAAAAAAAATAAATAAATAAATAAATAAATATAATATATATATATATATATATATATATATATATATATATATATATATACACATACACACACATACACAGTGACCCCCTGACCTACGATGGCCCCGACATATGATAATTTCAACATACGACTGCCTTCGCATGTTGAAGGCAGCATCAACATACGATGCTTTTGTATGTCGGGGCCATCGCATAAACGGCTATCCGGCAGCGCAGACTGCTTCAGCTGCCACCGGATAGCCGTTTACGGTGCCCCGTGTGGTCTAGTGATGATCACTCACCTGTCCCCGGCGCTCCGGACCGTCCTCTTCAGGATCCCCTGCATGGCCGTCGCTCTCTCCTTCGTCGTCATCACGTCGCCGCGCACGCCGTCCCGTCATCCAATAGGAGCGGCGTGCGCAGCGATGTGATGACGGTGATGAAGAGCGATGATCCCAGGCAGCAGAGACGGTCCAGAGCGGCGGGGACATGCGGCGACAGTGATGGAGGGCTACATCCAGGGCAGCGGTGATGGTTCAGAGCGGCAGGGACAGGTGAGTATAACTTCCTGAACTTAACATTGTACGGATCCCTCAACATACGATGGTTTCAACTAACGATGGTTCATTTGTAACGAATTACCATTGTATGTTTAGGGACCACTGTATATATCTGTCAATATTATCACTAAAAGGTATTCTAAAGTTCTCCCCTTTGTTAAAAAAAATGTAGCTTTTTCTGTAAACTTGTGACAACCAATATGGCTTCCCTTAGGTTGGCCATACATCAAGGATCTTCTTTTGAACAACTTGTCACTCATTGTTGATCTAAAAATTCTGTCCACTTTGGACAAAATGACCAATGAATATCTGCCCCTATCTATGGCCTAGTATAGGCTTCCATTGATGGGATGCAGATCTGTCAGTCAGCATAAAGGTCTTTTTTCAGACCCTAAAGCTAGTTTTGTACGAGATATCGATTGGTCGAAATGGCTGATTCTGGTCATTTCAGGTGACCAGAGTTTATAAATATATAGGTGTGTAGTTTTCCCAGGGGAACAGCACATCCAAATCCAGACAACCAGGAGGCATGTAAGACTATAATCACACGGCACATCCATTTCTGCACACCGGCATAATAATTCCTCATCCGCATTCATTTGGTTGGTTTATGGCTTGTGCAGCTTTCCGAGCGAAATCCGCATGGGGAAATTCTGAAGTGGGAATGGGAGTGCAGAATTTCATTGAAGTCTACTGGGCTATAATTTGATGCGAAATCCGTGCAGAATTCTGCATGCGGAAATTCTGCCGTGGGAATATACCCTAAGGCCATGTTCACGCGGAGATTCCGCTGCAGAAGAGTCCCATTGAATTTAACTGCGCTGTGCACATGGTGGAATTTCCGTGCCAGATGTTTCCATGCATGTTTATGCCAGCGCCTGCGGTGTCCAGAATTAGAGATGAGTGAACTTACAGTAAATTAGATTCGTCACGAACTTCTCGGCTTCTCGGCTAAATTAGTTCAGCCTTCAGGTGCTCCGGTGGGCTGGAGACTCTTTCCTAGGAATGTATCCACCTTTTCTACCCCACCGGAGCACCTGAAGGCTGAACTAATTTACGCAGGAAAAGCCATCAACTGCCGAGCCGAGAAGTTCGTGACGAATCGAATTTACTGTAAGTTCGCTCATCTCTATCTAGAATGTCCGCACGGAGGTTCTCCGTACGGACATTCCGACGTGTGAACATAGCCTAAGGGTGCATGCAGGTGTAGGAATCCTGGTCACAGGTCCACAGTTTAGAAAGACAAGGGATCACTGCAGCACACCAGCGCATCTTTGCAAATTAAAAAAAAGTGGTTTTTTTCCAACATGTGTTACAGGCAACGTTTCTGCTGGCTCACCCAGCCATTATCAAGCCATACATTATGGGTGTGTGAGCCAGCAGAGTCAATAGTCCCTGCAAGTCAGTGTAAGGGTCTATTCACACGGAGGAATTTCCGCTTGCGGAATTCCACCTCAAATTAAAGCCCATAGACTTTTATGGGATTCCGCACTCCCATTCACACTTCTGAAATTCCGCCGGTCTATGGGCTTTAATTTAAGGTGAAAACTCTAAACGGAATTCGGGCGAACGGCGCAGCGCATCCGGGCAAGGTAGGACTCAAAATGTTCAACGTCTCCCGCACTATCAACCGGTACCTGTGGATAGTGCGGGAGAAAACATATGACAGTTTTCCTTTAAATACAGGCCTTTACTTTTGGACCATCCTTAAATCACCCTGTATATAAACACAGAGGAGCGGGATCGCCTATTCATCACTACCGTCATGTAACTCAACTATTCTGAGTGGCCTCAACAAATGGCTGTGACTCAGGATATGTCTATGGGAGTGACTATTGTGTGACTAAAAGTAGCGCAATGGCACCCAACAAAATCCATTTTTTATTCTGCAACTTGACATTATCGGAGTCTTATAGGTATTTATAACAAAAATACAGCTGATATTACAGATAAAGACAATCATTAAAAAAACAAACAAAAAAAAACAGGGGTGCGTTTTTGGTTTCCCGCACATGAGCTGGTGGTATGAATCAGATTCTGTAATGTTTCTATATACACTTGATACAGAAATGCGTGGGATATCGCTGTAGAGGCTACTGTTACCAAAGAGCCCTTTATTCCAATGCTTCAGTGCAAATGTGATTTAGCACTTTCCTGAAGGATCAAAGTCTTTTTTTATTGACTATATCATGTTTCCCACCATTGATTTGCCATGCACATCAGAACAAAGTAGAAGCCTGCAGTGATCCCGATGCCCCACTTATTATAAGTCAGACATAGCAGCGTATACTCTTGTTATAATGTCTTCAGAAATATTTGCATAGTATCCTGTTGGCTGTACTACTTGTCCCCACTATTTCCTAGAGCCAAACTGTTTGCTTTATATCTATTGATGTAATCAAATACGTCTCATATTTTCTAATTGTGAAATACTCTGTCTCCCTCCTGGTATCTATGCCACCTCGGCTCAGTAATCCACCTACAGCCTGAATATTGTTCATTGTTAATTGGTAGATGAAGAAGTAAGATTCTGCTGCATATACAGTGGCCCCTCAAGTTACAATATTAATCGGTTCTGGGACGACCATTGTATGTTGAAACCATTGTATGTTGAGACCTGAGCTCTATGGAAACCTGGTAATTGGTTCTAAAGGCACCAAAATGTCATCCAAAAAATAGGAAAAAGGGAGAATTAAAGAAAAATAAGTAGATAACTAATACAGATAAAGCAAGATCGTAAATATAAAAGTAAGAAAGATCTGATGGGAGCTGTAATCGCTGTTTATGTCAGGGTTTCCCAAGCAGGGTGCCTCCAGCTGTTGCAAAACTACAACTCCCAGGATGCCCGGACAGCCAAAGGCTGTCCGGGCATGCTGGGAGTTGTAGTTTTGCAACAGCTGGGGGCAGCCTGCTTGGGAAACACTGGTCTATGTAGAGGACAGGAGCTTCTTCAGGGTCCTGTACAGTACACGAAATATCCTAAAAAAAAAAAGTAATGGAGTCGCCTTCACCTGGTTTCCAAAGGAGCAGGTAACCCTGGGACAGGTAAAGTGTACAGAACATGTAATACCTCCCTGTACTGTAGGGGGCGCAACCAGACATCAGTCAGTGCATACGCTTCAGTAATACAGGGGTTTTACCAGTGAATGCCCATTTTGCTTGGTCGGTTCTTCCGGCCATTGACACGTTTCACAGATCTGGATTGTCCGTACATTGTATGTAGAGTCTGGTTTCAACTTACGATGGTCCAGAAAAGACCATTGTATGTTGAAACCATTGTATGTTGTGGCCATTGTACGTTGAGGGGTCACTGCATCTACAAATACAGACGTGGACAAAATAGCCGGTACCCTTCTGTTTAAGACAGAAAACCCCACAATGCTCCCGGAAACAACTGACAAAAGCAATAATTATGAAATGGACGAAAATCAGACATTGCTTTGTGGCTCAACAGAAAAACAAAAGAATAAAACTGTTAATCCTACACTAGACTTTTCCCTTTGGAACACAAATATTAATATCTAGGGAACAATAATAATACCAACCTATACACAAAATGCTACCCATATAAGTAATAATGATACCTTATGATGGCATCCCAAACAAGCACTTTCTGTGACTCTCAATGAGACTTCCGCACTTGTCTCCAGGTATCTCGGACCACTCCTCATAAGATACTGCTCCAGCTGTCTCAAATGTGAAGGGGTCTTCTCTAGATTACATGTTTCAGCTCATTTTATAGATATTTAATAGAATTCAGATCAAGGAATAGACAGATATGGTGTTCTTTCGTTCTTGGTATTTTTAGCTGTGTATTTTGGGTCATTATTCTGTTGGAGGACCCACGACCAAGCTACCTGACACTGGGCAGCACGTTTCGCTCCAGAATGCCTTCATAGTCTAGATTTTATTGTACCCTGTACATATTCAAGACACTGTGTAAGATGTAATAAAACCCTATAACATAACTGAACATAGAGCTGATGTGACTTGCCCAAAAGCTCCAGTATTGGTTTTTGTTCTCATGATCATTGACGGACCAGTGGTTGGACTTTGGCTGATCATGCATTTATGACCAATCCTGTGGATAGGCAATTAATTTTATTTATGGGACAATCCCTTTAATCAATAATTGTGTGTAGATTACAAAGAAATCACTTTTGCACAGTAAAGTCTATGTTCACACTAGCATCACAGCTTCCATTATTATGACAAGCTTGTTGGGTAGTGGCCTCTAGTCAATCCCGTTAATTTATTTTGGGTTAAGTAGAGCAGCAGATTGCAATAGTCTGGCTGTAAAACTACAATACAAATTCACATGGACAAACACTAGCAGTGGTGTGTACAGAGTCTAAACAAACAAAAAAATAAAATAAAAGGAAAAGCCTATGATAATCTAGACTAAGGCTTAGGGTGCATGCACACCACGTTTTCACTGTACGGGTGCCGGATCCATCTGGGGGAGGGGAAAACCGTGCGCTCCCATACCCCAGCCGGACTGGCGCTGAAATCCATTGACATTAATGAGCCAATCGGAGTCACCGTTTTACTCCGGTCGGCTCATTTTTGACCCGTATCCGGTTTCCTCCCCAGAAAACCGGATATGGGTCAAAAATGAGCCAACCGGAGTCAAAAGGTCACTCCAGTCGGCTCATTAAAGTCAATGGATTTCAGTGCCAGTCCGGCTGGGGTACAGGAGCACACGGTTTTCCCCTCTCCCAGCCGGATCCGGCACCCGTACAGTTAAAACGTGGTGTGCATGCACCCTTAGGCAGTTTTAAACCATAAAAACAAACTTCTATTTGGTCTGCTCAGCACATAGCTCAAATTGGAAGCAAAAAGAAGACGGAATTATGTGTGCAAAAAGTTAATTCTTTTGTTCGCTTCAGTAGCTTAAAGGGGATTCCGCCCCTAGACATCTTATCCCCTAGATAAGATTTTTGATCATGGGGGTCCCACCACTGGGGACCCCTGCGATCTCCCTGCTGCACCCGGCGTTCGTTTTGAGCATCAGGTGGAGCTCTGGAGGCACGTGATGTCACGGCCACTCCCCGCTCGTGACGGCCACACCCCTTCAATGCTAGTCTATGGGAGGGAGCGTGACTGACTTCATACCCTCTCCCATAGGCTTGCATTGAGGGTGCGTGGCAGTCACGTCACAAGAGGGGCGTGGCCATGACGGCACAAACCTCTGCCCCGCCTCGCCAGCCAGTCATGAAGTTCACTCCATGCAACGAATGTCTGGGGTGCCGCAGCCGAGATGTCTAGGGGCAGAGTACCCCTTTAAGTCCATGATACAAAGTAGTCGCTCTACAGTAAATCAGACACGTATCACACTGGATCAATATGCAAAAATCGTCATCTTTATCTCAACGTATCAAACTTCTTTACAAAGATGCAAAATCCACAGATACAATGTCGGTCGACATTCTTCTCTTCGCTCCATCCGGAGTCTTTCCATCCCAGCCATGCAGGCAGCATCCATCCCAGACTATATGTGGGGTTCTGCACATCTAATTGGGCTGTTTGATGTTGTAAGATCATACAAAGTAGTATCTAGCATTTCATCACTTGACATTAGCCATAACCGTTCTTTCTTTCCCTCTTATATAGTTTTATACATGCAAACAGTTAATGTGACCCTTACCTAACTACCCTCTATCTTATTGAGATGCCACCATATCTAAGATTACTTCTACACACATATTCAGAGGACAAATCCAAATGTAAAGTGGAGGGAAAACACAGTGAATAATGCAGTATAAGGGTACGTTCACACGTGCATATTTTTGCTACAGATTGGCTGCAGATTTGCTGCTGCAGATTTTGCTGCCCATTGAAGTCAATGGACAGAAAAATCTGCTGAAGCAGATCTGCAGCAGAAAATATGCATGTGTGAACATACCCATAAAGTGTATTCTCCCATAATTTGTAGACCAGACCTGATCTGAAGGAGACAAAACATTTGGTGACAAGCTGCAGTTTATTAACCATCTACAGAGACGAGGCACAATGGGAAATACAGTGACCCCTCGACCTACGATGACCCCGACATACGATAATTTCAACATGCGATGGCCTCTCAGAGGCAGCATCAACATACGATGCTTTTGTATGTCGGGGCCATCACATAAACGGCTATCCGGCAGCAAAGACTGCTTCAGCTGCCACCGGATAGCCGTTTACGGTGCCCCGTGTGGTCCGCTGACGATCACTTACCTGTCCTCGGGGCTCCGGCGCATCCTCTTCGGGATCCCTTCCATCATCGGCCCTCTCCATCGTCGTCATCACGTCATTGCGCACGCCGTCCCGTCATCCAATAGGAGCGGCGTGCGTAGCGACGTGATGGCGTTGACAGAGAGCGCGGATGCCGGGGAAGCAGAGGCCTTGCTGGAGCATCGGGGACGCGGCAACAGCAATGGATGGCGACATCCTGGGCAGCGTTGACTAGCGGTGACGGTCCGGAGCGGCGGGGACAGCTGAGTACAACTTCCTCTACCAGTGGTTTTCAACCTGCGGACCTCCAGATGTTGCAAAACTACAACACCCAGCATACCCGGACAGCCAACGGCTGTCCGGGCATGCTGGGTGTTGTAGTTTTGCAACATCTGTAGGTCCGCAGGTTGTAGACCACTGTCCTATACTTTACATTGCACGGATCCCTCAACATGCGATGGTTTCAACAAACAATGGTCCGTTTGGAACGGATTACCATCGTATGTTGAGGGACCACTGTACTCATTTATAAGTTCATAACTAGGATCTCTGAAAATGTTCTTAATTCAGACACCTGCTGCTAAGGTGTATTACTAGAATATACTCCATATACAAGCCCTAAAGTCTCTGGAGTCCGATCAACCACAAGTGAGAGTATTGCCCAAGGTGACAGAAAACATTCAGTGAGTTTTAAACCTGTTCCACCTGCTACATCCAACCTTCTACTAAAAAATTGTTCTATCACTCCTGTTCTAGGGCAATGAATCCTGTCCTCCCGATTCCTACAATACAGCGGGGAAACGAGGCACATAGAGCAATAAAACGGTAAACATCTACAATAAAGTGTCCATAGCCACAAGGCTAAAGTGGCCACCACTTGTCCAACCAGTTCACATGGCGCATAAAGTTATTGTGACAATTTAAGTTTTACAGTATGACAGTCTGAGCCATCTAGATGATATCTACTGAACAGCCATAGCATTAAAACCACTGACAGGTAAAGCGAACAACAAGGATTACCCTCCTGACAAGTCATATGGTGGGATATAATAGGCAGGAAATAAACAGTCAGTTCTGGGGGTTGAACAGTTCTTGGCGGTCAAGTGTAAGGATGTATGTAACTTTGATAGGGCCAAATTGTGATGGCTATGTAACTGGGTCAAAGCATCTCCAAAATGGGAGGTCTGTTTGGGTATATCATGGTAAATACCTCTCAAAAGTGGTCCACAGAAGGACAACTGAAAAACCAGAAACAGGCCCGTGGGCACTTAAAGGGGTACTCCGCCGCTCAGCGTTTGGAACAAACTGTTCTGAACGCTGGAGCCGGGAGCTTGTGACGTCATAGCCCCGCCCCCTCGTGCCATCACGCTCCGCCTCCTCAATGCAAGTCTATTGGAGACTTGCATTGAGGGGGCAGGGCGTTACATCATGAGGGGGCAGGGCTATGATGTCACAAGCTCCTGGTTCCAGCGTTCAGAACAGTTTGTTCCAAACGCTGAGCAGCGGAGTACTACTTTAAAGGGGTACTCCGGTGAAAACCTTTTTTCTTTTAAATCAACTGGTGGCAGAAAGTTAAACATATTTGTAAATTACTTCTATTAGAAAATCTTAAACCTTCCAGTACTTATTAGCTGCTGAATGCTACAGAGAAAATTCCTTTCTTTTTGGAACACTGATGACATCACGAGCACAGTTCTCTCTGCTGACATCTCTGTCCATTTTAGCAACCATGCATAGCAGATGTATGCTAAGGGCAGCATGGTGGCTCAGTGGTTAGCACTGCTGCCTTGCAGTGCTGGGGACTTGGGTTCAAATCCCACTAAGCACAACAATAAATAAAGCATTATTATTATTATAATAACGTCAGCAGAGAGAACTGTGCTCGTGATGTCATCAGAGAGCATTCAAAAAAGAAAATAATTTCCTCTGTAGTATTCAGCAGCTAATAAGTACAAGAAGGATTAAGATTTTTTTTATAGAAGTAATTTTCAAATATGTTTAACTCTCTACCACCAGTTGATTTGAAAGAGAAAAGGTTTTCACCGGAGTACCCCTTTAAGGCTCACTGATATGCTTAGATAAAAAAAATAGCTTACCTGCCTTTATTCCACCAAAAAGATACTTCCAGAAAGAGATAATCACCCAAGAAGCTCCTCGGCCTCATGGAGGACTCTCAACAAACAGAAGGAATAAAGTACAGATGCTTATGTCCTTCATTTTATAAAACCATGAACAACGAAGTACAAAACAGTCACACGTTTAAGGTGTCAGCCATGCTAATTTATAGTAGTATAAAAGTATAAATAAGGGTGGCTGACACCTGAAAGGCGTGACTTTTTTGTACCTCACTGTTCATGGTTTAAAGAAAAAAAATAAAAAAGACACGCATCTGTACTTTTTCTGAGCTGGACATTCGTTTTGTTTACCAAAAAAGATACTGTAGCAAAATTGCTGAAAAAGTTATTGCTGGCTATGATAGAAAGATATCTGAATGGGCAGCGCATCATAACTTAGGGTACGTTCACACGAGCAGATTTCTTTGCGGGTTTTCCGCTGCGTATTTGAAAGTGGGCGGGCTCTTCTCGGCTGTCTGCAGCAGATTTTTCTCAATGGAATTTACGCTGCAGAAAATCCACTGCGGAAAATCCACTGCGGAAAATCCGCTGCGGAAAATCTGCTGCGGACAGCCGAGAGGAGCCCGCCCACTTTCAAATATGCAGCGGAAAACCCGCAAAAAAATCCGCTCGTGTGAACGTACCCTTACTATGTATGGGCTACATAGCCGCACCCTGGTCAGAGTGTCCGGAGCTGACCCACATACACTGCTAGAAGTGCTTACTGTGGACACAGCAGTAATGGAGGAAGGTGGCCTGGTCTGATGAACCATGTTTTCTAGAACATCATGTGGATGGCCGGATGCACGTGTGCCATTTACCCTGGAAAGAGATGGCACCAGGATTCAATATACAAAGAACCCAAGCCGGAGAAGAAAGTGTGATGTTTTGGGCAATATTCTTCTGGAATACTTTGGGTCCTGGCATAGATGTTACTATGACACCTTCATAAATTGTCTTCTCTAAAGCCAATGGACTCTTTCGGAAGGATGATGCGCCCAGCCACACTCCAAAAACTGTTCAGGGATGATTGGAGGAACATGACAAAGATAACGTTTTGGTGCCAAGTATTACAGGACACTTTCTGAGGTCATATGGAGTCCATGCCTCAACAGAACATTATGGGGGCACTAAGAAGACCTACAGAATAGTAGGTAGGTAGCTGTACATTTATGACAGATTGATATTAATATTCAGATGAACCTGAAACCTTGTGTTATACATGAGGCTATTAGGGCAGAACAAGGCTGGCAATGTCCGCTGGACCTTCATTCTTCTAACTTGTAATATTGTGCCATGCTGAAAACAATAATGGACTATTCTGCAGTGTCCTGTCTGCCCTTGAAGGTAAGAACAGTTATTTTGGAGTTTCGGAATATTCCCTCCCATATCCAGGTTAATGTTGATCCAACAGAGTTAATAACAGAATATACTAGCAACTATTCATGAATATCAGCGGTCTGTTTTTCTGTATGTTTTTTGTTATACAGTAGGTAATAAAAAATAAATAAAAATATTTAAAAAAAGGCCAGCGCAGAGTTTTTTTTTAAAAAGGAACCAATCAGCAGATTTTAGCATACATAACGCTTGACAATGTTATTTATGCTACAATCATTATTGGTTTTGCCCCCAGGGATGGTAAAGATATTAAGTTATAAGGTCCTCCCCCACTGGGGGACTTACACTTACCAGCTCCCGTTACTCCCCCATTGCTCCGCCCGTGGCTCCACCCCATCAGCTTGATTGACGGCTTGCGTCATCGCTCTGCTCCCTAAGCAGACGGAGCAGAGCGTTGAAGCGAGCGAGGGAAACGGAGTACGGCCGGAGCAACAGGTGCTGGTAAGTAGAAGTCCCCGCCCAGGGGACTTTATAACTTAAAGATTTGTAAATTACTTCTATTAAAAAAAATCTTAATCCTTACAGTACTTATTAGCTGATGAATACTACAGAGGAAATTATTTTCTTTTTGGAACACAGAGCTCTCTGCTGACATCACGAGCACAGTGCCCTCTGGTGACATCTCTGTCCATTTTAGGAACTGTCCAGAGCAGCATTTGTTTGCTATGGGGATTTTCTCCTACTCAAGGCAGTTCTTAAAATGGACAGAGATGTCAGCAGAGAGCACTGTGCTCCTGATATCAGCAAAGAACACTGTGTTCCAAAAGAAAATAATTTCCTCTGTAGTATTTCGCAGCTAATTAGTACTGGAAGGATTAAGACGTTTTAATAGAAGTAATATACAAATCTGTTTACGTTTCTGGCACCAGTTGATTTAAAAAAAAATAAAAAAGTTTTCCATCAGAGTACCCCTTCAATATCTTCACCATGCCTGGGGGCAAAACCATCCCCGGGGATGGTGAGTATACCAATTTTAGCATATATAATGCGTTGTTAAGTGTTATATATACTAACATCTACTTATTGGTTCCCTTTAAGAGTGGATTCAATAACAGCATTGGACTGTTTGTATGCAAAACCATATAAAATGCGTAATTACTGACTAATATGTAATAACGCATAAGATATGACAAGGTAATCAACAAATTATGGCTTATATTTTAGCACTGTATTATAGCGTAAAAGGGTTTTAACATTGGAAGATGTGTTGGCGTATGTGTAGGCAGCCGTCCCCATTGAGTGTCAGAATGAAGGGAATTCATGAGTCCTAGTGTTTTCAATGGGATTCTGCTGCACCGTGCACCTGGCGGAATTTCTGCAGCCAAAACATCTGACGTGGAAATTCCCATTCTGGCCGCAAAATAAGACGACAGGTCAATTCTTTCTGTGGAATCCGCTTGGAAATGCATTGCCGTCTATGGAGACGGCGCATTTCCGAGCGGTCCTTGTGCTGGCATGTTCTGTCTGCACCTGCTGTCTGCAGAATTTCTGCCTGGAAATAACTGTTAAAGGGGTACTCCGGTGAAAACCTTTTTTCTTTTAAATCAACCGGTGCCAGAAAGTTAAACATATTTGTAAATTACTTCTATTAAAAAAATCTTAATCCTTCCAGTACTTATTAGCTGCTGAATGCTACAGAGGAAATTCCTTTCTTTTTGGAACACTGATGACGTCACGAGCACAGTGCTCTCTGCTGACATCTCTGTCCATTTTAGCAACCGTGCATAGCAGATGTATGCTAAGGGCAGCATGGTGGCTTAGTGGTTAGCACTGCTGCCTTGCAGTGCTGGGGACTTGGGTTCAAATCCCACTAAGGACAACAATAAATAAAGCGCTATTGTTATGATAATAACGTCAGCAGAGAGAACTGTGCTCGTGATGTCATCAGAGAGCATTCCAAAAAGAAAAGAATTTCCTCTGTAGTATTCAGCAGCTAATAAGTACAGGAAGGATTAAGATTTTTTAATAGAAGTAATTTAAAAATCTGTTTAACTTTCCGGAGCCAGTTGATTTAAAAGAAAAAAGGTTTTCACCGAAGTACCCCTTTAATCACTGATTTGGACCGCCCACCGGACTCCTAAGACAAGAATGGAAGATGTTTAGAGGAATAGATTACTAGTTATATTGAATTATTCCCACAAATAAATGTATCAATCCTTACTGTTCTATAACCTGCTGCCTACAGATACAACTACATTTCCACTAGTAGTGTCAGTACTGGGCCACCCACTGTGCTAGGACCTACTCTATAGCCCTATTGATTTGATATTTGGCCTGATGTTCTGGGGAATCCCACTGGCTACATCACCACTGATCAGGAAATGATGTAATACTCTACCAAAGTGTTTCCCAACCAGGGTGCCTCCAGCTGTTGCAAAACTACAACTTCCAGCATGCCAGGACAGCCAAAGACTACCAAAGTGTTTCCGGACCAGGGTGCCCCCAGCTGTTGCAAAACTACAACTCCTAGCATGCCCGGACAGCCAAAGGCTGTCCGGGCATGCTGGAAGTTGTAGTTTTGCAACAGCTGGAGGCCCCCTGGTTGGGAATCACTGCTCTAGCATTATGACATGCTTTCCTATAATGGGATTTAAGGCTATGTTCACACATCAGAATTTCCACACGGAAATTCTGCATGTGTTTACAACCAAATAAACTTAAATGGGATTCCGCAGTCCCATTCACTCTGTAGAATTTCCACATTGGTCTTTCTGCTGCAGAAATTCTGCATCCCGCAAAAAGAAAAGGTCCTGTCCTTGATGCAAATTTTGCGCTGAATTTGCACAGGTTCTGCACAAAATTTAACAAAAGCAATGAATAAAAAACACAGAGAATTCATGCAGAGTTTCCGCATGAATTCTGCAGAAATTCTGCATCTATGCATATAGATGCGGAATTCCGCGTCTGAACCATTTGGCTGAATTTCCGCATCTTTATGCACAAATTCTGACGTGTGAACATCATAATGGTTAGGTAAAAAGTGTCAACATTAATGACAAATATGCCCCAGAATGAGAACTGGCAATGAATAGGGCAGAGGTCACTTTGAGGAGGCTATGAAACCAAAAGAAATTTGAATTACAAATCCCTTGCATGTGAAATACACAGGTAAACAGATGATGTTTCAACAAGTCTCACACCGGTCACTTTGGTTACATTTAATACATCTAAATCCCATGACAGCGCCTCCTAACATACACAAGTATAATCCAGGTAACAGCATTTAGGCTGAAAACAGATGCTGCACTTTTGTATAACAAATAAAAAGATGCCCCAAAAATGCCATACTTGCCATATTTTTTTTTTTTTTTTTTTTTAGGTGTTACAAGTGGAAACCAAGTCTAATGAGAAAATGACAAAGAAACCCACACTATATTTGAAAGAAATAGCACAAAAACTTAATCATGGAGGAGAACAAAAGAGAAAAGCTCCAAACAAAAATTGTGTCTGCCCAAAGCCTTACTCATTGGAGCTATTGTAGAGGTGTCCAGCAGTGATGGTCACAAAGCTTTGCTCCTACACCCACATATAGGCTGCTGCCAGCACTTCATTGGTACAAGTGGATTAGTGGGTCAACAAATCAAATCATTTCATTATTAGTCACAGTTCACAATAGAATCCTCCGCATCAGTCTTTACCCCACTTAGATTATACTTAGGGGACAGATTGTGCCTCTCCCTTGTGTCCATTACATCTGGAATCAATGCTGCATGTATGATGTTAGATTATAGATATGAGATAGATGGATAGATAGATGTGAGATAGATAGATATGAGATAGATAGATAGATATGAGATAGATAGATGTGAGATAGATATGAGATAGATAGATATGAGATAGATATGAGATAGATATGAGATAGATATGAGATAGATAGATATGAGATAGATAGATAGATATGAGATAGATAGATAGATATGAGATAGATAGATAGATAGATAGATAGATAGATAGATGTGAGATAGATAGATATGAGATAGATAGGTAGATAGATATGAGATAGATAGATGTGAGATAGATATGAGATAGATAGATAGATAGATAGATAGATAGATAGATATGAGATAGAGAGATATGAGATAGAGAGATATGAGATAGATATGAGATAGATAGAGAGAGAGAGATAGATAGATATGAGATAGATAAATAGATATGAGATAGATAGATAGATATGAGATAGATAAATAGATATGAGATAGATAGATAGATAGATATGAGATAGATAGATATATCCAGATAGCAAGGAGGAGCAGCCTACCAGGGATGCAAAGGTGTAGCGGGTGCAAGCGGGCCCAATCGAAGCCCGGGTCACTGGCAGAAGCAGTGATGTATAGTAGAATAAAGCGTCCCGCAGCACTCCAGTAGTGATCAAAATAGGTTTATTACCTCAAGGTAAGATACAACGTTTCGACCGTCAACACGGTCTTTTTCAAGCATCAGATATGAGATAGATAGATATGAGATAGATAGAGAGAGAGATAGATATGAGATAGATAGAGAGAGAGATAGATAGGAGATAGATAAATAGATATGAGATAGATAGATATGAGATAGATAGATAGATAGATAGATATGAGATAGATAGATGATAGATAGATAAATAGATATGAGATAGATAGATATGAGATAGATAGATATGAGATAGATAGATATGAGATAGATAGATAAATAGATATGAGATAGATAGATGATAGATAGATAAATAGATATGAGATAGATAGATAGATAGATATGAGATAGATAGATATATCCAGATAGCAAGGAGGAGCAGCCTACCAGGGATGCAAAGGTGTAGCGGGTGCAAGCGGGCCCAATCGAAGCCCGGGTCACTGGCAGAAGCAGTGATGTATAGTAGAATAAAGCGTCCCGCAGCACTCCAGTAGTGATCAAAATAGGTTTATTACCTCAAGGTAAGATACAACGTTTCGACCGTCAACACGGTCTTTTTCAAGCATCAGATATGAGATAGATAGATATGAGATAGATAGAGAGAGAGATAGATATGAGATAGATAGAGAGAGAGATAGATAGGAGATAGATAAATAGATATGAGATAGATAGATATGAGATAGATAGATAGATAGATAGATATGAGATAGATAGATGATAGATAGATAAATAGATATGAGATAGATAGATATGAGATAGATAGATATGAGATAGATAGATATGAGATAGATAGATAAATAGATATGAGATAGATAGATGATAGATAGATAAATAGATATGAGATAGATAGATAGATAGATATGAGATAGATAGATATGAGATAGATAGATAAATAGATATGAGATAGATAGATAATAGATAGATAGATATGTATACAAAGGAGATTGCAGCACTCGAGATTTAGGTGAAAAAAACTTAGAGTGGTTTTATTCCATCCAAAATGCGACGTTTCGGTTGCCACATGCGACCATTTTCAAGCATAGTTGAAAATGGTTGCATGTGGCGACCGAAACGTCACATTTTGGATGGAATAAAATCACTCTTTAAGTTTTTTTCACCTGAATCTCGAGTGCTGCAATCTCCTTTGTATACATCTCTTACTGTAGCAGTGACCCGGCTTTTCTGGATTGCGCGCACCTGCATCTATCCATATTGGTAGTGCTGCTCTAGAACCTCTTTGCTATAGATAGATAGATATGAGATAGATAGATAGATAAATAGATATGAGATAGATATGAGATAGATATGATAGATAATAGACATGAGATATAATTGGAATTTGAGTGATTCTTAATAAATAGATAATTAGAATATGATAGATAGATGAGACAAATAAGATAATTATGTGATAGATAAATAAATAAATATATAGAATATGATAAATAGATAATTGGAATTTGAGTGATTCTTCACCTTTGTGAAACTTCATTAGATAAGAGATTATAGATGAGATAGATAAATAGATATGAGATAGATAGATAGATGAGACATTAGGTAAATATGTAGATAATAGATCATTAGAATATGATAGATAGATAGATATGAGAGAGATAGATAGATAGATACATAGATATTAGAATAAGATAGATAGATAGATAGATAGATAGATAAATGAGACATTAGATAAATATGTAATAAATAGATAATTAGAATATGATAGATAAAAAGATAGCATATGATAGATAGATAGATGGATATCTAGGAAGGATGCCGCAGCACACAAAAAGAGTTCAGGTGCAAAAAAACTGTGGTTTATTCCATGGTAATACAAGCAAGCGACGTTTCAGCTGCCAGTGCAGCCTTTTTCAAGCCTTGGCTTGGCGTCGCTTGCTTGTATTTCCATGGAATAAACCACTGTTTTTTTGCACCTGAACTCTTTTTGTGTGCTGCGGCATCCTTCCTAGATGTCTGACTAGCTTTGACCAAAGCTTTCTTCGCCGCTTGCACCACCATTACGTTATTATAGGACGTGCTGCTCCAACCTGGTTTTTGTAGATAGATAGATAGAATATGATAGATAGATAATTGGAATTGGAGTGATTCTTCACCTTTGTAAAACTTCAATAAACAGATGCAGATATGTCATATTATTCATCTAGTACTAAATGCAGATCCCCAGATATGATCAGGACATGTTCCCATACAGAAGACATCTTGCAGAAATCCCCCCCCCCCCCCCCCCCCCCAGATTTATGGACCTGATGTACACAGCCCCTTTGACCTGATGCAGCCCCCTCCCTCTCTTATACTCCGGCACATTCAGGCTGTGTTCACACCTTCAGGTTTGCAGTTTGATTACAGCCAGTAACAGATCATGAATGAAGGACATGAAAAAAAGGAAGCTTCTTCTTTTTCTTAATTTTTATTTAATTCCTGACTTTGTAATTATTAATTGCAATTGAAAACCTGAAGGTGTGAGCACAGCCTTAATCCCGGGCCGGTTTTCATTCACTCTGGATTGATCAACCACCTCTGCTGGAAGTTTGTTCCATGCATCTACTACTCTTCCAGTAATATAAGATTTTCTTCTGTTGCTTCTACTCTTTCCCTAACTATGCTCAGACAGAGTGGTACTACAAATCTCAGCAAGCAGGAAGAACACTAATATATACTCTTCTTGTGTGAACACAGTGGCCTCCAAACTGTGGACCTCCAGCTGTTGCAAAACTACAACTCCCAGCATGCCCGGACAGCCGAAGGCTGTCCGGGCATGCTGGGAGTTGTAGTTTTGCAACAGATCACTGACTATAGTCACAACTTGCTATAAATCTTAGACTAACACTTATTTCTTCTGCCTGCACCTTTAAGACACACCTTCCCGAAACTACTTCACACAATACCTCGCCGGGTCAATCGGAATGAGCAAATTGCGAAAACAATCGCATCAAAAGACTGAGAGGAGAGAACAGGTTCCACTGCTCCCCTGAGCAAGTTCAATGGCATCTGAGCGCAGCAGTGTCCAGTCATAACCTGGCGCCCGGTCACCCGTGGAGCTCAGCCCTGGACTACTCTATCACTAGTGACCTCCTTACCCTCTGAAGGTCCCTTTTACTATGCGCCCAGTCACACACACACGTTGCGTTTTTCACTGCGCTGACAGGTGGTGACCGTATACACCTGTGCGGTAACGCTTACCGTTCTCAGCGGAGACTAATTCCAGCACGAGATAGAGGAGACATAAGAAAGTCCATCTCCCCGGTAAGTGCTCCATCCTGCTCAGTGACAGCGGGGCCGTGAGGGGTTAATCGCGACCGGTGGGCATGACAGGCGTAGAGCCCGGCAAGCGGAGCCGTATGTGTCCGGTAACAGATCCCAGCGCACTATGTGACAGCTTCTTCTCCTCCACGTTCCTCATTCAAGAGAAAGTTGCTCAGGCCCCGCCCACCTCCGCTTCTGATTGGCCGAGAGCCCGCTCAATGGCTTGTAGTCGCAGTACTGGGACGCTGCCTCCGATCTACCTGCGTGACGTCACCAGGTGCACGCGGCCGCTCATTGCTCAATAACAAGCTCACCGGCCGCACGCTGCGAGTCGTGACGTCATATACCTAACCCGACAACGTTGGAGAAATGCGTGAAAACCTTTAGCTATGCATGTGAAATAGGTCGAGTTAGCATATCATTGACTCTGATTTATCAAACTGTGTGAGAGATTTTCCCACAACCATCTTTTTATTACTCCCTTTTAATTTTTAAAGTCCTCATAGGGAACTATTAATAGTCATCACTCAATTCTAGACTCTTCTAGATGGCAGATTATCCTCCTCTACACTTTCCTCTACACTTTTTTTCCCAGGACTTGACCCCTGCTCATATGTATGGCTCCACACATTAATAGTGCCCACTTTGTGCCTCTCTGTGCCCCTGTATATATATATATATATGTACACCCCTCTGTCCCCCCATATATTTATAGACCCCCCCTTTTTCCCCATATATTGTTAATGACCCCCCTTGGTGCCCCATATATATTTGTAAATCCCCCTCCCTTCTGTGCCCCCCTATATATTTAATGACCTTGTCTTGGTGCCCCCATATATATATTTATTGACCCCCCTCTTGGTGCCCCTATATCTATATTTAATGACCCCCTCTTGGTGCCCCCATATATATATATTTAATCATCCCCTCTTGGTGCCCCCATATATATTTGTTGACCCCCCCTCTTGGTGCCCCCATATATATATTTAATGCCCACATATACTGCTGTAGACCCTCCACAGACATACTGCCTCCAGCCATATATAGGATGCGGCTGCAGGCAGTATGTCTGTGAATAGGCCAGTTTCCGTGGTCCAATCACTCCTTCTCTAGTCTGGGGTCAAGATCGACTGCTTTGGCCATGGGTCATAGCCAGGGGCGGACTGACAACACTCGGGGCCCCCGGACCCAAAAAAAAAAAAAGGCAAGGGCCCCTGCTAGGCTCTGCAGCTCGTCAATCTTCTGCCACGCCCCTATTCTACCCAAATCCCACACACAATAAACTAAAATTTATATATGTAAGAAACACTTTAACGAAGGTAAATTTCCATGACCAATAATACTGGTATAAAAGGAGTAATTATATACCACCACACAATAACTGGATAATACCGCCATATTGTACTGAATAAAACCACTATACACAGATCAGTATACTATAAAGGATCTGTATAAGTGATTATTTACAGGGCCATATGGCGGTAGATATCAGCTGTACACAGGATCTGTACACCATATAAGTTACAGTTACATTTTGGGACTCACAATTACGTATTTTCTGATCAGCGGCGTCCTCTTTCCTCTTCTTCTCCGTCCTGATAAGACCGCCATGTGGATCTCTTAACATCTGCAGGAAAAACATGTCATGTCAGCATTTTTCTAGTGCAGTCCCCTCCTCTACACAATCTTTCCATCTATAGGCCCACAAACTGTAATAATGCCCTCCTTGGTGTTCTGCACAGTAAAAGGACAGGTAGGTAGGTAGCCAGGTAAATAGGTAACTAGGTAGGTAGATCAGGAAGCCAGAAATGTAGGTAGGTGACAAGCCAGGTAGGTAGGGGGCTAGCTAGGTAGTTAGCCAGCCATGTATGTATGCCAGGTACATAGTTAGATAGCTGGGTATGTAGGTAGTTAGATAGCCTGGTATGTAAGTGAGTAGTTAGGCATCCAGGTATAAAGTGAGTTACCCCCCCCCATAGGTGTAGGCAGAGTTACCCCCCCCCTCTTCCCCATGGGTATAGGCCCCCTGAGTTATACCCCCTGATGAAGAAAGATGTAGATCCAGCAATTCCATAAAACATAGGCTTTATTTGTAGCACACACAACTCACCACTTAGCCAGTGTTACACTGCAAACATGGGCGCGTTTTGGGCACATGCGCACCCTTGATCAACACTGCACCTGTACGCACCTACTCCTCCTTTATACAGAGTCTTGAGGGAGGCGTAACCAACTGTAAGTTAAGTATGATTAAAAAGGAAAAAATCTTCTTAAACTAAAAAACAGGTATGTACCCCCCCCTTACCCATAGGCAGAGTTATTCCCCCCCTTTCCCCATAGGTATAGGCAGAGTTACCCACCTTTCCCTAGGAAGTGTGGGAACTCACCTAAGATTTCCACTCAAGAGCTGGTCCTGCTAGTGGAAATGGTGTTCCTGCTGTGGAAAAAGGGCAGGAACTCAGTTCCCATGCCTTCCTGCAGGACTTGAGCCCTGCCCATAGGTATAGGCAGAGTTACCCCCTTTCCTCCCCTTTCCCTATAGGTATAGGCAGAGTTACCCCCCTCCCCCTTTTTCCTATAGGTATAGGCAGAGTTACCGCCCTTTCCTCCCCTTTCCCTATAGGTATAGGCAGAGTTACCAAAAGGGTCAAAAGGGGGTATTCCGGCCATAGACATGAATATAGGGGGGCTGTAAAATAATGTAATCGAAAATAAACATAAACATATGTGGTATCGCCGTATGCGTAAATGTCCAAACTACTAAAATACACTAACACTCCTCTGTGCTCTTTCCTGTCTGATAGGACTCTTCTGTGCTCTCCTCTGTCTGATAGGAGGAGGAGAGCACAGAGGAGTCCTATCAGACAGAGGAGAGCACAGAGGAGCACTTTCAGACAGGAGAGAGCACAGAGGAGTACTATCAGACAGGAGAGAGCACAGAGGAGTACTTTCAGACAGGAGAGAGCACAGAGGAGTACTATCAGACAGGAGAAAACACAAAGGAGTCCTATCAGACAGGAGAGAGCACAGAGGAGTCCTATCAGACAGGAGAGAGCACAGAGGAGTGCTATCAGACAGAGGAGACCACAGCGGAGTACTATCAGTCAGGAGAGAGCACAGAGGACTGCTATCAGACAGGAGAGAGTACAGAGGAGTCCTATCAGACAGGAGAGAACACAGAGGAGTGCTATCAGACAGGAGAGAGCACAGAGGAGTACTATCAGACAGTAGAGAGCACATAGGAGTACTATCAGACAGGAGAGAGCACAGAGGAGTGCTATCAGACAGGAGAGAGCACAGAGGAGTGCTATCAGACAGGAGAAAACACAAAGGAGTCCTATGAGACAGGAGAGAGCACAGAGGAGTCCTATCAGACAGGAGAGAGCACAGAGGAGTCCTATCAGACAGAGGAGAGCACAGAGGAGTACTTTCAGACAGGAGAGAGCACAGAGGAGTACTATCAGACAGGAGAAAACACAAAGGAGTCCTATAAGACAGGAGAGAGTACAGAGGAGTCCTATCAGACAGGAGAGAGCACAGAGGAGTACTATCAGACAGGAGAGTACAGATGAGTACTATCAGTCAGGAGAGAGCACAGAGGACTGCTATCAGGCAGGAGAGAACACAGAGGAGTACTATCAGACAGGAGAGTACAGAGGAGTCCTATCAGACAGGAGAGAGCACAGAGGAGTGCTATCAGACAGGAGAGAGCACAGAGGAGTACTATCAGACAGGAGAGAGCACAGAGGAGTACTATCAGACAGGAGAGAGCACAGAGGAGTGCTATCAGACAGGAGAGAGCACAGTGGAGTACAATTAGACAGGAGAGAGCACAGAGGAGTACTATCAGACAGGAGAGAGAACAGAGGAGTACTATCAGACAGGAGAGAGTACAGAGGAGTACTATCAGACAGGAGAGAGCACAGAGGAGTGCTATCAGACATGAGAGAGCACAGAGGAGTGCTATCAGACAGGAGAGAGTACAGAGGAGTGCTTTTAGACAGGAGAGAGCACAGGGGAGTATTATCAGACAGGAGAGCACATAGGAGTCCTAGCCCACCCTCACTTACTGGACTTTGTCCATGCCTGTGCTTCAGCTTGGATAAGGAGACCTCCTGCCGCTATCTTCACTCATCAGACTATGTGCTGTAGGTGGTCCGATGAGTGTCACCAAAGCCCTGCAAACTGCTTTAGATGCCATGATCAGTATTGATCAAGGCATCTAAAGATTTAGTGACGGCCATCAGCTTGATCGCTGATGTCCGCCTTTAGCGGTAAACCAAGACCCACCATCTATGAAGCAAGCACAGCTCCTACACTCCTGCTTTATAGACTGTGAACACTCATGAGCATAAATATAAACCCTGGTGTGTTAAGTCCGGGTGCCAGAACGTACCTTTATGTCTGCATCCTCTAGTGATTATAACAGGAGGCAAATCAATTATCTCTCCAATCATCTATTTATACCCAGGTGTAACTGTAACAAGAGACAAGAGGACATCCTCTACATCAAAAGAAAAGAAAACTTAAACAACAACATAGAAGGGGTTTGTATTAACCCCTTAAGGACCAAGCCCATTTTAACCTTAAGGACCAGGCCAATTTTATTTTTGCGTTTTCATTTTTTCCTCCTCGCCTTCTAAAATCCATAACTCTTTTATATTTCTGTCACGATTCGGCTGGCAGGAGGTGGATCCTCTGTGCCAGAGAGGGATTGGCGTGGACCGTGCTAGTGGACCGGTTCTAAGTTACTACTGGTATTCACCAGAGCCCGCCGCAAAGCGGGATGGTCTTGCAGCGGCGGTAGTAACCAGGTCGTATCCACTAGCAACGGCTCAACCTCTCTGACTGCTGAAGATAGGCGCGGTACAATGGAGTAGACAAGAGCAAGGTCGGACGTAGCAGAAGGTCGGGGCAGGCAGCAAGGATCGTAGTCAGGGGCAACGGCAGGAGGTCTGGAACACAGGCTAGGAACACACAAGGAAACGCTTTCACTGGCACAATGGCAACAAGATCCGGCGAGGGAGTGCAGGGGAAGTGAGGTATACATAGGGAGTGCACAGGTGAACACACTAATTAGACCAACTGCGCCAATCAGTGGCGCAGTGGCCCTTTAAATCGCAGAGACCCGGCGCGCGCGCGCCCTAGGGAGCGGGGCCGCGCGCGCCGGGACAGGACCGACGGAGAGCGAGTCAGGTACGGGAGCCGGGGTGCGCATCGCGAGCGGGCGCCACCCGCATCGCGAATCGCATCCCGGCTGGGGGCGGTATCGCAGCGCACCCGGTCAGTAGATCTGACCGGGGCGCTGCAGTAGCGAGGATGTTGCGAGCGCTCCGGGGAGGAGCGGGGACCCGGAGCGCTCGGCGTAACAGTACCCCCCCCCCTTGGGTCTCCCCCTCTTCTTGGAGCCTGAGAACCTGAGGACCAGACTTTTGTCTAGGATGATGTCCTCAGGTTCCCAGGATCTCTCTTCAGGACCACAGCCCTCCCAATCAACCCAAAAAAATTTTTTCCCTCTGACCGTCTTGGAGGCCAGTATCTCCTTCACGGAGAAGATGTCAGAAGAACCGGAAACAGGAGTGGGAGAAACAAGTTTGGGAGAGAAACGGTTGATGATGAGTGGTTTAAGGAGAGAGACATGAAAGGCATTGGGAATACGAAGAGAAGGAGGAAGAAGAAGTCTGTAAGAGACAGGATTAATTTGGCACAAGATTTTGAAAGGACCCAGATAGCGTGGTCCCAGTTTGTAACTGGGGACACGGAAGCGGACATATTTAGCGGAGAGCCATACCTTGTCTCCGGGAGCAAAAATGGAGGAAGCTCTTCTTTTCTTATCGGCAAACTTTTTCATGCGAGAAGAAGCCTGTAAAAGAGAATTTTGGGTCTCTTTCCATATGGTGGAAAGATCACGAGTCACTTCATCCACAGCGGGCAAACCAGAGGGCAAGGGAGTAGGGAGGGGGGGAAGAGGGTGACGGCTGTACACCACGAAAAATGGGGATTTAGCAGAAGATTCAGAGACTCTGAAGTTGTACGAGAATTCGGCCCATGGTAGAAGATCTGCCCAGTCATCCTGGCGGGAGGAAACAAAATGCCGTAAATAGTCACCCAGGACCTGGTTAATTCTTTCTACTTGCCCATTGGATTGAGGATGATAAGCAGAAGAGAAGTTTAATTTAATCTTGAGTTGTTTACAGAGAGCCCTCCAGAATTTTGACACGAATTGGACGCCTCTATCCGAGACGATCTGCGTGGGCAAACCGTGAAGACGAAAAATGTGTACAAAAAATTGTTTTGCCAACTGAGGCGCTGAAGGAAGACCAGGAAGAGGAATAAAATGTGCTATCTTGGAAAATCGATCAACGACCACCCAAACAACAGTGTTGCCACGGGATGGGGGTAAGTCTGTAATAAAGTCCATACCAATCAGAGACCAAGGCTGTTCGGGGACAGGCAGAGGATGAAGGAGACCAGCAGGCTTCTGGCGAGGAGTCTTATCCCGGGCACAGACAGTACAGGCCCGCACAAAATCAACAACATCCGTCTCCAGAGTCGGCCACCAATAGAAACGAGAGATGAGTTGCAAGGACTTTTTGATGCCCGCATGGCCTGCGAGGTGGGAGGAGTGACCCCATTTGAGAATCCCGAGACGTTGGCGTGGAGAAACGAAGGTCTTCCCTGGAGGAGTTTGCCTGATGGAGAATGGAGAAGTGGAGATCAGACAGTCAGGAGGAATGATGTGTTGCGGAGAGACCTCTACTTCCGAGACATCCGAGGAACGAGAGAGAGCATCGGCCCTAATGTTCTTGTCGGCAGGGCGAAAATGAATTTCAAAGTTAAAACGGGCAAAGAACAACGACCACCTGGCCTGGCGAGGATTCAGCCGTTGGGCAGACTGGAGATAGGAGAGATTCTTGTGATCGGTGTAAATGATAACTGGAAATTTTGATCCCTCCAGCAGATGCCTCCATTCCTCAAGTGCCAATTTAATGGCCAGTAGTTCTCGATCCCCGATGGAGTAGTTCCTCTCCGCCGGAGAGAAGGTCCTAGAAAAAAAACCACAAGTAACAGCATGCCCGGAAGAATTTTTTTGTAGAAGGACCGCTCCAGCTCCCACTGAGGAGGCATCAACCTCCAATAGGAAGGGTTTAGATGGGTCAGGTCTGGAGAGCACGGGAGCAGAAGAAAAGGCAGACTTGAGCCGTTTAAATGCGTCTTCCGCTTGGGGAGACCAGGACTTAGGATTGGCATTCTTCTTGGTTAAAGCCACGATAGGAGCCACAATAGTGGAAAAATGTGGAATAAATTGTCTGTAATAATTGGCGAACCCCAAAAAACGTTGGATAGCACGGAGTCCGGAGGGGCGTGGCCAATCTAAGACGGCAGAGAGTTTATCTGGGTCCATTTGTAGTCCCTGGCCAGAGACCAAGTATCCTAGGAAAGGAAGAGATTGACATTCAAACAGACATTTCTCCATTTTGGCATAAAGTTGATTGTCTCGAAGTCTCTGAAGAACCATGCGGACATGCTGGCGATGTTCTTCTAAGTTGGCAGAAAAAATCAGAATATCGTCCAGATACACAACAACACAGGAATATAAGAGATCACGAAAAATTTCATTAACAAAGTCTTGGAAGACGGCAGGGGCGTTGCACAGGCCAAAGGGCATGACTAGATACTCAAAGTGTCCATCTCTGGTGTTAAATGCAGTTTTCCATTCGTCCCCCTCCCTGATGCGGATGAGATTATAAGCACCTCTTAAGTCCAGTTTGGTAAAGATGTGGGCACCTTGAAGGCGATCAAAGAGTTCTGAGATGAGAGGTAGGGGGTAGCGGTTCTTTACCGTGATTTTATTAAGTCCGCGGTAATCAATGCAAGGACGTAGGGAGCCATCTTTTTTGGACACAAAGAAAAATCCAGCTCCGGCAGGAGAGGAGGATTTGCGAATAAACCCCTTTTTTAAATTTTCCTGGATGTATTCAGACATACCAAGAGTCTCTGGGGCGGACAGAGGATAAATTCTGCCCCGGGGTGGAGTAGTGCCCGGGAGGAGGTCAATAGGACAGTCATAAGGCCTGTGAGGAGGTAAAGTCTCAGCTTGTTTTTTGCAAAATACGTCAGCATAGTCCATATAAGCCTTAGGGAGACCGGTTACAGGGGGACCCACAGGGTCACGGCAGGGAGTACTGGGAACCGGTTTAAGACAGTCCTTGAAACAAGAAGTACCCCAGCTCTTGATCTCTCCTGTGGACCAATCACGGGTTGGGGAATGGCGTTGAAGCCACGGTAGTCCAAGGAGAATTTCGGAAGTGCAATTGGAGAGGACCAAAAACTCAATTTTTTCGTGATGAGGTCCGATGCACATTAGGAGGGGCTCCGTGCGGTAACGCACGGTACAGTCCAATCTTTCATTGTTAACACAATTGATGTAGAGGGGTCTGGCGAGACTGGTCACCGGGATGTTGAACCTGTTGATGAGAGAGGCCAAAATAAAATTTCCTGCAGATCCGGAATCCAAGAAGGCCATAGCAGAGAAGGAGAAGGTAGAGGAAGATATCCGCACAGGCACAGTAAGGCGTGGAGAAGCAGAGTTGACATCAAGAACTGTCTCACCTTTGTGCGGAGTCAGCGTACGTCTTTCCAGGCGGGGAGGACGGATAGGACAATCCTTCAGGAAGTGTTCGGTACCGGCACAGTACAGGCAAAGATTCTCCATGCGGCGTCGTGTCCTCTCTTGAGGTGTCAAGCGAGACCGGTCAACTTGCATAGCCTCCACGGCGGGAGGCACAGGAACGGATTGCAGAGGACCAGAGGAGAGAGGAGCCGGGGAGAAAAAACGCCTCGTGCGAACAAAGTCCATATCCTGGCGGAGCTCCTGACGCCTTTCGGAAAAACGCATGTCAATGCGAGTGGCTAGATGAATGAGTTCATGCAGGTTAGCAGGAATTTCTCGTGCGGCCAGAACATCTTTAATGTTGCTGGATAGGCCTTTTTTAAAGGTCGCGCAGAGGGCCTCATTATTCCAGGATAATTCGGAAGCAAGAGTACGGAATTGGATGGCGTACTCGCCAACGGAAGAATTACCCTGGACCAGGTTCAGCAGGGCAGTCTCAGCAGAAGAGGCTCGGGCAGGTTCCTCAAAGACACTTCGAATTTCCGAGAAGAAGGAGTGTACGGAGGCAGTGACGGGGTCATTGCGGTCCCAGAGCGGTGTGGCCCATGACAGAGCTTTCCCAGACAGAAGGCTGACTACGAAAGCCACCTTAGACCTTTCAGTAGGAAACTGGTCCGACATCATCTCCAAGTGCAGGGAACATTGCGAAAGAAAGCCACGGCAAAACTTAGAGTCCCCATCAAATTTATCCGGCAAGGATAGTCGTAGGCCGGAAGCGGCCACTCGCTGCGGAGGAGGTGCAGGAGCTGGCGGAGGAGATGATTGCTGAAGCTGTGGTAGTAGCTGCTGTAGCATCACGGTCAGTTGAGACAGCTGGTGGCCTTGTTGCGCTATCTGTTGCGACTGCTGGGCGACCACCGTGGTGAGGTCGGCGACAACTGGCAGTGGAACTTCAGCGGGATCCATGGCCGGATCTACTGTCACGATTCGGCTGGCAGGAGGTGGATCCTCTGTGCCAGAGAGGGATTGGCGTGGACCGTGCTAGTGGACCGGTTCTAAGTTACTACTGGTATTCACCAGAGCCCGCCGCAAAGCGGGATGGTCTTGCAGCGGCGGTAGTAACCAGGTCGTATCCACTAGCAACGGCTCAACCTCTCTGACTGCTGAAGATAGGCGCGGTACAAGGGAGTAGACAAGAGCAAGGTCGGACGTAGCAGAAGGTCGGGGCAGGCAGCAAGGATCGTAGTCAGGGGCAACGGCAGGAGGTCTGGAACACAGGCTAGGAACACACAAGGAAACGCTTTCACTGGCACAATGGCAACAAGATCCGGCGAGGGAGTGCAGGGGAAGTGAGGTATACATAGGGAGTGCACAGGTGAACACACTAATTAGACCAACTGCGCCAATCAGTGGCGCAGTGGCCCTTTAAATCGCAGAGACCCGGCGCGCGCGCGCCCTAGGGAGCGGGGCCACGCGCGCCGGGACAGGACCGACGGAGAGCGAGTCAGGTACGGGAGCCGGGGTGCGCATCGCGAGCGGGCGCCACCCGCATCGCGAATCGCATCCCGGCTGGGGGCGGTATCGCAGCGCACCCGGTCAGTAGATCTGACCGGGGCGCTGCAGTAGCGAGGATGTTGCGAGCGCTCCGGGGAGGAGCGGGGACCCGGAGCGCTCGGCGTAACAATTTCCATCTACAGACACATATAAGGGCTTGTTTTTTGCGTGACCAACTGTACTTTGTAATGAAACCTCTAATTTTACCATAAAATGTACAGCGAACCCCAAAAGTTTTTTTTATAGGGAGGAAATTTAAATGAAAACCACAATTTTGCATATTTTGGAGGGTTTCGTTTTCACACTGTACACTTTACGTTAAAAATGACGTGTTCTTTATTCTGTGGGTCAATACGGAATGATACCCATGGCTAGATACTTTTATATTTTTGTACCGCTTTTGAAAAAATCTAAAACTTTTTGTACAAAATCAGTAATCTAAAATCGCCCCTATTTTGACCACCTATAACTTTTTGATAATTTTTTATTCATTTTTTTTTATAAAATGTGACAAAAAAGCAGCATATTTTGACTTTTTTTATTTTTTACGTTTACGCCATTCATCTTACGGGATTATTAACATTATATTTCGATAGTTTGGACAATTACACACGCGGCGATACCAAATATGTTTATAAAAAAAAATTATGCTTTTTTGGGGTAAAATGGGAAAAACTGACAATTTTAATTTTAATTGGGGAAGGGTATTTTTATTTTTGCATTTTTTTACTTTTTTTTTTAACACTTTTTATGTCCCCACTGTTTAGTGCTATGCATAGGACATAGCGCCGATCAGTATTATCGGTGATCTTCTGCTCTGGTCTGCTCGATCTCAGACCAGAGCAGAAGACAGCCGACAGCCGGAGTCAGGTGAGGGGACCTTCGGCCGCCATGCTGGATGATCGGATCGCCGCAGCAGCGCTGCGGGCGATCTGATCATCCATTGAAAGTACCGCACTGTATTGTATTGATCACGACATCTGAGGGGTTAATGGCACACATCCACATCATACACAGGACATAAATGTACGTCCTGGTGCATGAAGTCCCACCAAACCAGGACGTACATTTACATCCGTGGTCATTAAGGGGTTAATATAGAGGAAGTGGTCATGGTGAACTCACTGGATACATTTCTGGAGTGTAATAATATTACAGGTTACAGCCATTTTCTTCCCGAAAATGAGGAAAGTTGGGTTCTACCAGATGTTTTTTTGCCATCTTCTGGAGCAACAGTGCAGCATAATAGGTTGAACTAGATGTACCTATGTCTTTCATCTTCCCTTGAAACTATGATACTATGCTACCCTGAAGAGATCAAACACCACCAACTTAAAGGAGTAGTCCAGTGGTGACTCAGTGGTGAACAACTTATCTCCTATCCTAAGGATAGGGGATAAGTTGCAGATCGCGGGGGGGTCCGACTGCTGGGGCCCCCCGCGATCTCCTGTACGGAGCCCCGACAGCCCGCGGGAAGGGGGCGTGTCGACCTCCGCACGAAGTGGCGGCCGACACGCCCCCTCAATACAACTCTATGGCAGAGCCGAAGTGCTGCCTTCGGCAATCTCCGGCTCTGCCATTGAGATGTATTGAGGGGGCGTGTCGGCCACCGCTTCGTGTGGGGGTCGACACCCACTATCTGGCCAGCGAGCCGGGGCCCCGTACAGAGAGATCGCAGGGGGCCCGAGCGGTCGGACCCCCCGTGATCTCAAACTTATCCCCTATCCTTAGGATAGGGGATAAGTTTTTCACCACTGGACTACCCCTTTAATATCTTAATCATTCTGAGTTGTCAACCAATGGTACATTTTTTTTTACAGTTTATGAAATGTAGTACTTTTCTGTTCATAGTAAAAATAGATGAATCTGTAAGTTTTATTTTTTTATGTGGCTCATACAAGTATTATCAATTCTAGATAAAGTATATAAATAACTTACATTCTTAATATTCATTTTTTCATGTGGTTACATTTTAGATATTCATATGTTTCTTACTAAGTTGCCCAGAAAATGTGTTTTGTAACTCTACAACCACCACTGGGAGAGCATAAATGCATTATGATGGCCATATCCATTATATACTCCTCAACATTGAAACTGCATCACAAAGAAGGAAAGTAATGAAATTCTAAAAATCACAGGCTCGATAGACAGGTTAATGATATGCAAATGATTGAAAATGAAAAGTATATTCCAAACATCTCCATTTATTCAGTAAAGAGTACACTTCCATGCCTTGGCATGCTATCAGTGGGGTTATTAATGGGAAGTGTCTGAGGAATCTTCTTCCACGCTGAATGTACTTTGTCATGCATGTCATCAAGATGCTGATCAATGACATCCCAGATGTGCTTGATGGGACACAAGCCGGAAAATCCTGAAGGCCATGGTAGCACCTTAATGTTGGTGAGTTGAAAAACAGCTTCTGGGACAATTTGGAGTAATGGTCATACCCCTAGTTCCGTGACTAAAGCAGCATAACACGTAGCTGTTACCTGAAATGAAGACTAGATGGGTAAGGCTACCGTACATTATGCCACCCCATACCATTATCCCAGGACTAGTGTGACCTTTCCTGGTGAAGGCCTCTTCATAGCTTTGCCCCAAGGTCTACAGACCAATCTCCAGCTATTACAGTGTCCAGTACAAAAGCAGGACTGGCTGCCAAAAACAATAGACCTCTATTCCAGCCTCCATTTCCATCTTGTTATGCACCATCATAGCCTCTAAGAGCAGTGGCGTGAGATCTATGCAAGTGCCTTCTGATGGTTTGTGTAGACACTGTTAAATTCACTTGCAGTACAGAACGGATTATTATACGCCATTCTTCTACCTTGACAATCCATCTCCCAACCACAAGGACGGGCAGCGTTGAACAGTGCTGACATCTTGTCATACGAGCTCAGTGATCTGTCGGTGACATAAACCAAGATCTCTCAGATCAAGGATTCTCAGTGGTGCTCAGTGACACGCTGAGAAACAGAAAGCATTGTACAATCATACTGTTTTGATCCGATTTCTAAGGTTTCATGTGGCTAAATAAAAAGGGCTTTCTATCTGGCTTTTATACCATGAAAGGCTCCACAAATTGGAGCTAGATGTTTTTAAAATTTGACCCTTTGTAGATTTTAGTGACACCTATTATTTTTTGATTTTCAGAACCTACCGGCTTGTCCTTCTTGGGGCTGCAGTTCAATGTGTAGGAGTGTTAATGGTTTTTCTCATATACTGTAATATATAGATAAGTTATCAAAATCAGGGATCTAACTATAGAGGGTTCAGGTAACAGTTGCACCCTGGCCCGGGTGCCTGTGGGGCCCCAAAGCTCCTCTGCTACATTAGAAGACACCAGTGTTATAAATGTCACATGGTAGATGGGGGGGGGGGGGGGCTGTTAAATATTTTGTATCAAGTTGCCCCTCTGATCAGAAGCCTTGTTGTTTAGTTGACGGACAGTGGTACAAACTGTCTTCTTAGAATTAGCAGCGGGGAAGCCATTATGCAGTAACCCTCTGTTTACCTAGACTTATGTTACCAATTTGTGAACACAAAAGGTTTATTGATTAACAGGAAAGGAATTTTTGTCTTACATTGTTCTTTATTTGTGCAACCATACCCAGTTGCCAACAAAGCCTGTACCCATTTCAAGGGTCGGATGACTATGCCTGGAAATGAGGATTTGAATATCTTTCTGTGTTTGTAGAAAGGAAAAACAAATAACAGCTGCCAACATTATACAGTGGTCCCTCAACATACGATGGTAATCCGTTCCAAATGGACCATCGTTTGTTGAAACCATCGCATGTTGAGGGATCCGTGCAATGTAAAGTATAGGACAGTGGTCTACAACCTGCGGACCTACAGATGTTGCAAAACTACAACACCCAGCATGCCCGGACAGCCGTTGGCTGTCCGGGCATGCTGGGTGTTGTAGTTTTGCAACATCTGGAGGTCCGCAGGTTGAAAACCACTGGTAGAGGAAGTTGTACTCGCCTGTCCCCGCCGCTCCGGACCGCCACCGCTAGTCACCGCTGCCCAGGATGTCGCCGTTCATCGCTGTCGCCGCGTCCCCGATGCTCCGGCAAGGCCTCTGCTTCCCCGGCATCCTCGCTCTCCGTCGACGCCATCACGTCGCTCCGCACGCCGCTCCACACGCCGCTCCGCACGCCGCTCCTATTGGATGACGGGACAGTGTGCGCAGCGACGTGATGACGACGATGGAGAGCGCCGACGATGCCGGGGATCCCAAAGAGGACGCAGCGGAGCCCTGAGGACAGGTAAGTGATCGTCAGCGGACCACACGGGGCACCGTAAACGGCTATCCGGTGGCAGCTGAAGCAGTCAGCACTGCCGGATAGCCGTTTATGCGATGGCCCCGACATACAAAAGCATCGTATGTTGATGCTGCCTTCAACATGCGATGGCCTCTGAGAGGCCATCGCATGTTGAAATTATCATATGTCGGGGTCATCGTAGGTCGAGGGGTCACTGTACTTTACTCACTTTAATTGTTTATGCAGTCTGTTTTTATTTATTATTATTATTAATAATAATATTGGAGGCATCTCAGAACTCTTTGATGAGCAGTTTCTCTGTAATTCTACCTGTCATTGTATTTGTAAATTGACCACTCACTTATACTATTCTCAACCCTGCTCTGTACTGATGGGGGCAAATACCCCGAAACAGGCTGTCTGCACATTGGGATCAATATAGCACAGGCAATATAATGTACTTGCAAAATTACACAACTTTTTATATTTCATTGATTTTATATATAAACTTCAAATTGTTATTCATGGGTGGATGTACTGAAAACAACAATATTGGCCTTCTAAATGGTTTGTACTTTAGTTTGTGACATTACTTATTATACTATACATCCCGATCTGACACCTCAGCTACAGGAAAATCCTGTGCTTATTTACAGAAATGCCCCATACACCTATATACATTGCATTCTAAGGGTGTATTCCCACATGCAGTATCCTGTACGTGGGATTTAAAGTTGCAGATTTTTTATGCTGCAGAGTTCAATGTAAATTAAATGATTGAACACAGCTTCAGATCTGTACATGTGAATAGGCCCTAACTGTGTTACACCTATGTATGTACAGTCATGGCCGTAAATGTTGGCACCCCTGAAATTTTTCAAGAAAATTAAGTATTTCTCACAGAAAAGGATTGCAGTAACACATGTTTTGCTATACACATGTTTATTCCCTTTGTGTGTATTGGAACTAAACCAAAAAAGGGAGGATAAAAAGCAAATTGGACATCATGTCACACCAAACTCCAAAAATGGGCTGGACAAAATTATTGGCACCCTTTCAAAATTGTGGAAAAATAAGATTGTTTCAAGCATGTGATGCTCCTTCAAACTCACCTGGGGCAAGTAACAGGTGTGGGCAATATAAAAATCATGCCTGAAAGCAGAAAAAAGGAGAGAAGTTCACTTAGTCTTTGCATTGTGTGTCTGTGTGTGCCACACTAAGCATGGACAACAGAAAGAGGAGAAAAGAACTATCTGAGGACTTGAGAAACAAAATTGTGGAAAAATATCAACAATCTCAAGGTTACAAGTCCATCTCCAGAGATCTAAAGTTGTCTTTGTCCACAGTGCGCAACATTATCAAGAAGTTTGCAACCCATGGCACTGTAGCTAATCTCCCTGGGCACGTACGCAAGATAAAAATTGATGAAAGGTGTCAACGCAGGATAGACAGGATGGTGGATAAGCAGCCCCAAACAAGTTCCAAAGATATTCAAGCTGTCCTGCAGGCTCAGGGAGTATCAGTGTCAGCGCAAACTATCCGTCAACATTTAAATTAAATTAAATGCTATAGCAGGAGACCCAGGAGGACCCCATTGCTGACACAAAGATATAAAAAAGCAAGAGTACATTTTGCCAAAAGGAACTTGTGTAAGCCAAAATCCTTCTGGGAAAACGTCTTGTGGACAGATGAGACCAAGATAGAGCTTTTTGGTAAAGCACATCCTTCTACTGTTTACCGAAAACGGAATGAGGACTACAAAGAAAAGAACACAGTACCTACAGAGAAATATGGTGGAGGTTCAATGATGTTTTGGGGTTGTTTTGCTGCCTCTGGCACTGGGTGCCTTGACTGTGTGCAAGGCATCATGAAATCTGAGGATTACCAACGGATTTTGGGTCGCACTGTACAGCCCGGTGTCAGAAAGCTGGGCTTGTGTCCGAGATCTTGGGTCTTCCAGTAGGACAATGACCCCAAACATACATCAAATAGCACCCAGAAATGGATGGCAACAAAGCGCTGGAGAGTTCTGAAGTGGCAGCAATGAGTCCAGATCTAAATCCCATTGAACACCTGTGGAGAGATCTTAAAATAAAAGAGACCTAGAGCAGTTTGCAAAGGAAGAGTGGTCCAACATTCCGGCTGAGAGGTGTAAGAAGCTTATTGATGGTTATAGGAAGCCACTGATTTCATTTATATTTTCCAAAGGGTGTGCAAGCAAATATTAAGTCAAGGGTGCCAATAATTTTGTCCAGCCCATTTTTGGAGTTTGGTGTGACATTATGTCCAATTTGCTTTTTTTCCTCCCTTTTTTGGTTTTGTTTCAATACACACAAAGGGAATAGACATGTGTATAGCAAAACGTGTTACTTCATTTTCTTGAAAAATTTCAGGGGTGCCAACATTTATGGCCATGACAGCCACATCACAGCAGCACATAATGTAAACTATTATATACATGCCTAATTAATATGAACAAATCTTGAAAATCAACTTTGAGAAACATCTTTATGTGGTGGCCCAGTACAAGAGTTGCTCTCCTGTATCCTTTTCTGTCCTGTGTAGCAGACTCTATTTCAGTGCCCCAGGGTCCACGTCCATTTCACAAACCCTAAATGGTTAACCGTGCCTTATGTGATTTATTAATTTGCTAATTTCTAATGTTCATATGCCTTTAAATGTTGTTACCAAGTCATGTAACCAGGGAAGGTGTCAGTGACCAGGTGACTTGTGTGGTGTCCTATGGGAGTCCTCCAAATTGCTCCCTTATATACATGGGAGGAGCTAGTTAGGGCAGTCTAAGCCTAAGCTGAGGAGCAGTACAGTCAAGACCTGAGAGTGTCTGGTGTCCTAAGGAAGACCTAGGCCTCACCACGCAGCCATGCTTCCACCAACAGGGTACCCCTTCGGGTGAAAACCTGGTAAGCAACCACAGGGGAGAAGTCTAGTCAGTCATAGTCAAGTCTATCAAGTCTGCAAAAGTCAGCTTGGGTCTGCACGATTCAGTCCAAGTGCACTAGAAGTCCCAGCGAGCCTGCAAGTCTCCTTAAAGGAAAATTGTCAGATATTTTTTCTCACACTATCCACAGGTACTGATGCGGGAGACGCTGATTCCAACGAGCCCTACCTTGCCCGGATCCGCCCGGCCGTTTGCCCGCAATTGTAGTTTGATTATATGTGGAAATCTTGCTGTAACTGGCATGGGCGGGGCTTCTGCAGCTTAACTGGCAGTGACGTCAGTGCCACCCGTCCGCAGCGCCGGCTGCTTATGAATATTCATCCCCCTCCCTCCAGTTAGGAGTGGCGAAGAGAGGGAGAACTGGAGGGAGGGGGGATGAATATTCATAAGCGGCGCTGACGTCAGTGCAAGATAAGCTACAGAAGCCCCGCCCTTGCCAGTTACAGCAAGATTTCCATATATAATAAAACTACAATTGCGGGTGAACGGCCGGGCGGATCCAGGCAAGGTAGGGCTAGTTGGAATCAGCGTCTCCCGCACTATTCATCAGTACCTGTGGATAGTCCAGGAGAAAATATCTGACAGTTTTCCTTTAAGTCACTGGTCATCTCCTTGGGCCTAACTGAGCTGTAAAGACTATACCATCTGTCTGCCTCAGTTAAGCTGCCGTTGTTCCATACCCTTGCATTTGAGTAATTATTTGGCTCGCGCCTGGCCCAGGAACCAGCGGCCATACCTCGGGTGGTGTAGAGGAAAACCATGCCCTGGCATCATGAACACAAGGGGTTAATGCCATCTGCCCCTAGGGCAATAACATCTGCCCTTACATGGCACTCTCACCACATTTACAACCTCAACTCCCAGTAATTCATTAACCGGCAACATTGCCTCCATATATCCCATGGCTCTGATCCCAAGCAGGCATTTTGGGAATATGACCCATCTCAGCCGAGGCACCCTGCTTTCACTGAATTAATCGTCACAAATTTCACACCAGACCTGCAGGAGTGAATTGCTTGCTTGCATTTGTCTTGTAAATTGGCTGGATAAGTGCCTATTGTTTGTCTGTATATCTCATGAATAGACCATTTAGAATGTCATCCCTTTAGGGTTTTCTCAAAAATACTAGCCGTCATGAAGAGCTTGATTTTCAAGACGACAGTAAGGAATCCCTGATGCTTAGGGCGGTGTGAGCTGAATTTGATTACTTGAGTGATGAGTCCTAAAGGCTCTATTACACAGGAAGATTATTGGCTGACTAGGCCGATATTGCACTCTGTAGTAGGCCCAACAATTATACAACCAACAGGCTGATCACGACTTTTAACCATTCACCAGCCACACATCTCCACATGTAATAGGTGAATGTTGCCAACAATGATGGAAGTAAAGGGCTGCACAAACAATCCCCGATCTACTTACATTGGGCACAGGTCTGTTTGTGCAATACTACCCTGAGATGTCATTTTTTTTCTCCTTTATTACTAATCACCACCTCCTTTGATTACGTTTTAATGCTCAATCAATGATCAATTACTCAATAGTCAATTAATACCCTGAACCAATTGCTAGAACGAGAGGGGGGGAGAACTGTGCGACTGAGTGCTTCTTTTCCCACTCTCTATGTACCATGTGACTGTCTTGGTGACATGGTTTAGAATAAAACTTTTGATAAATATGATGTATAAAAAAAAAAATGGTGACAGTGCCTATTTAACTAAAATTAACCTGTTTCCATTATTATTTGCCTTGAACAGATGAGCAGTATCCCTAGAAAGCTCCCAGAGCTGCATTGGTATCAACCACAGCTTTGGACAATGGACAACTGGCATTCTCGTGAAGCAGTGGGCACCAAATGAAGATGAAGTGATCTCTCATAGATCACCTCACATGTGCCCCATCCTGTGAAAACCAGGATCATAGTTTTTGATGTTGTGCCCCATCAGGAAGTATGTATTTATTTTTTTTTTTACCAGTGAGGCTCATAATATGCATCAACATGGTACGTTTAAATGTAACAATTTTACAAATGTAATAATAATTCCAGAAATGTTAATGTCCATGTTTAGTAGTAATTGGTAATATGTGGCTTCACATACTGTCGATAAATTAGAATACTTTCATAATAACTTTTTCGAGAAAAAGATTTGTAACTGGAACAATAATAAAATCAAAATAACATAATAATGAATAAAGTTCCAATGAACTGCCTTGATGGTGTTGTGTCATTATTCATGCAATGAAATGAGTGAGAATATAAAAGAAACAATAGGCGTATCTCACCTCAGTTTAATAGTTTTCTTGAGAGAATTTAGTTCTGTTCTTTGATCTTCGGGTGCAGGGTGCCTCCTGGATCCCTACGTTGTCAACATACAGTCATGGCTGTAAATGTTGGCACCCCTGAAGTTTTTCAAGAAAATGAAGTATTTCTCACAGAAAAGGATTGCAGTAACACATGTTTTGCTATACACATGTTTATTCCCTTTGTGTGTATTGGAACTAAACCAAAAAAGGAGGGAAAAAAAGCAAATTGGACATAATGTCACACCAAACTCCAAAAATGGGCTGGACAAAATTATTGGCACCCTTAACTTAATATTTGGTTGCACACCCTTTGGAAAAATAACTGAAATCAGTCGCTTCCTATAACCATCAATAAGCTTCTTACACCTCTCAGCCGGAATGATGGACCACTCTTCGTTTGCAAACTGCTCCAGGTCTCTCTTATTGGAAGGCGCCTTTTCCCAACAACAATTTTAAGATCTCTCCACAGGTGTTCAATGGGATTTAGATCTGGACTCATTGCTGACCACTTCAGAACTCTCTCTTTGTTGCCATCCATTTCTGGGTGCTTTTTGACGTATGTTTGGGGTCATTGTCCTGCTGGAATGCAAATCCAGCTTTCTGACACTGGGCTGTACAGGGCGACCCAAAATCCGTTGGTAATCCTCAGATTTCATGATTCCTTGTACACATTCAAGGCACCCAGTGCCAGAGGCAGCAAAACAACCCCAAAACATCATTGGACCTCCACCATATGTCACTGTAGGTACTGTGTTCTTTTCTTTGTATGCCTCATTCCATTTTCGGTAAACAGTAGAATGATGTGCTTTACCAAAAAGCTCTATCTTGGTCTCATCTGTCCACAAGATGTTTTCCCAGAAGGATTTTGGCTTTCTCAAGTTCATTTTGGCAAACTGTAATCTTTCTTTTTTACATCTCTGTGTCAGCAGTGGGGCCCTCCTGGGTCTCCTTCCATAGCTTTTCATTTCATTTAAATGTCGACGGATAGTTCGTGCTGACACTGTTGCTTCCTGAGCCTGCAGGGCAGCTTGAATATCTTTGGAACTTGTTTGGGGCTGCTTATCCACCATCCGGACTATCCTGCTTTGACACCTTTCATAAATTTTTCTCTTACGTACATGCCCATGGCCATGGGTTGAAAACTTAAAGGGAGGGAAAAAAAAGCTAATTGGACATAATGTCACACCAAACTCCAAAAATTGCCTGGACAAAATTATTTGCACCCTTTCAAAATTGTGGAAAAATACAATTGTTTCAAGCATGTGATGCTCCTTTAAATTCACCTGGGGCAAGTAACAGGTGTGGGCAATATAAAAGTCACAACTGAAAGCAGATAAAAAGGAGAGAAGTTCACTTAGTCTTTGCATTATGTGTCTGTGTGTGCCACACTAAGCATGGACAACAGAAAAAGGAGAAAAGAACTGTCTGAGGACTTGAGAACCAAAATTGTGGAAAAATATCAACAATCTCAATATAGCAAATAGCAACCTATCACAGCTCAGCATTTGTTTGAAAAAATGAGCTGTGATTGGTTGCTATCTGCCTCATCCAAAAACCATACACCTTTTTGTTTCTTACAGATCGGTAAATCTGGGTCAATGTGTTTAACCCCTTGAGCATTAGTGTAACATCTTGAAAATCGCCTGTAACAGCATCATTGTATGTTTAACTTTTCATGCTGTATATATGACTTTGCTGGACCAGGATATTATGTTAATGTTTATGCTGTTTTCACTCACAGGAAAGGAAATAATTCATACCAATATAACTCAACTCAATAATCTCTATTGGAAGAGAAGTCTTTTTGTGTACACCAACAAACTATGAAGAACAATGGACAGGAATAATCTAATGACATTACATTAGAAAAAAATAAAAAATAACTAAACTAAGTAAAATCCCTATCTGCCATTTATTATGTGCATATGTGTATTTTGAAGTGTAATATACATGTATTATGCTTTATAAGACATGTTTTAGGTTCCTAATGCCTAATTCCGTATCTTATTGTATTCAATGAAAATATTTGTATAATTCTCTAATATGATCATGTATCGCCTGCTTTTAACCATATACCAACTGTTTCCCCTGCCAATGATGATGTTCCACCTGATTTTGGGTTTCTTTATTCCTTATGTGACCTCCAGTATATGTTTAAGTCACTGTATTTTTTTTTGCATGATTTCTAATGCTTTCTTCGTTTTTTAAGTTTATGGGGGAATTTGTCATGTTTATCATGTTTGGTTTTAACTTTTTAACCAATTTTTTTCGGTGGTAAATTGTTGCACGTTTTTGTGTAATGGGTAAAAAGTTGCCAGATTTAGGCTGGAACTCCACTGAGGTTTTTCTTGCAAACGCCATTAAAAACGCCAATTTTCCCGCACGGCATTTTATCAGTGAAAAAACGCCGTGGCCAGTCAATAGTAAACTGCAAAATGCCATATTCACTTAGCGTTTTTCAGTTTGGTGCTTATTTAATCCTTTTGGCGTTTTTCAGCAATTTCGGGCTCAGAGGCTGGATTTTCAAAATGCCGACAAAACCTAGTTTGGCGTTTTTTGCCCTGAAATCGTGGCGTTTTTATTCTTTTTTGGACTTAAGCGATCCAAAAAAAGTGATCTGTCAATTAGTACAGGTACTACTACACCCATCATGGAACAGTGTGTGCTCCATGTTGGGAGTAGGAGTACCTGCAGTTAAGGACACATCACAGCGGATGTCACTCCTCACACCCGCTGTGATCGTCCTGTTTATAGCAGAGATGGAGTGGCTGTATACATCGCTCACATCCCTGCTCTGCACTATACTCCGGCCACTCATTCATTCATCTTTTCCTCAGAGCTGTGATTGGCTGCAACCATCCGGCCAATCACAGCTCTGGGCGGAAAATATGAATGAGTGATGTGAATAGAACATCACTGGCTGGAGTACAGAGCAGAGATGAGAGCGCTGTATAGAGCCGCTCCACATCTCTACTATATTATGGACGATCACATCGGGTGTCAGACTGACACCCGGGGCGATATGTCTATAGTACAGGTACTACTACTCCCAGCATGGAACAGTGTGTTCCATGCTGGGAGTAGTAGTACTACATAAAAAATGTTAAACACACACATACAAAAAAAAAAAGTTAAACACACACACACGCGTTATTAAAAGAATTATAAAAATGTTGAATACATTTTTACATCCCTACTGCATCCTTTTTTTTTTTCATTTTGGTACCCAACTATTTTGTAAAAAAAAAACACCAAAGGGGCCAAAAACAGCAAATTCTACACAAAGGTAAAAACACCAGAAAAAACGCCAAAACGCACGGGAAAACTGTGGCAGTTTTTCTGGCGTTTTTTCTGGCGTTTTTATGCCACAAAAATCTCAGTGGAGTCCTAGCCTCAGGCAAAAACACTAAAATTTTAGCACAGTCTCACGCCAGCCTGGACCACACCTATGTATGAAGATACAATAAGGAGAACCTGTGATCAATAAAAAAAAAAATTTAAAGATGACTCCACTATACCCAATATATGTACAGATTTTACGATCTGGTTGACCGTATCTGTATTCTTTCCCTAAATAGTAAATTCTATTTCAAACAGGGGTGTGAATGCTAGGCTCAGGGGGGGTGTGACCCTGATTTATGCCCCTCATATTCATACACTTAGGGGGAGATTTATCAAAACCTGTGCAAAGGAAAAGTTGACCCGTTGCCCATAGCAACCAATCAGATTGCTTCTTTCATTTTGAATAGGCCTTGTTAAAAGAAGCGATCTGATTGGTTGCTATGGGCAACTGGGCAACTTTTCCTCTGAACAAATTTTGATGAATTTCCCCAATTGAGTACGGTATGTTCACACCGCATTATTGCTGTCTGTTAAATAACATTTAATAGGAAAAAAACGTGTATATTAATGAATGCTAATATTGGATTGTATGCTGTACACTGACTTACATTATTAAAAATAGTAACTTTTTTTTTTGGATTCAATAAAAAAACATCCGTGTTTCCCCGAAAATACACCCTACCCCGAAAATAGGCCCTAGCTGTATTATCGGGGTGGGCTGCAATATAAGTCCTACCCCGAAAATAAGACCTAGGCCAGTGGTCTTCAACCTGCGGACCTCCAGATGTTGCAAAACTACAACTCCCAGCATGCCCGGACAGCCAACGGCTGTCCGGGCATGCTGGGAGCTGTAGTTTTGCAACAGCTCCAGGTCCGCAGGTTGAAGACCACTGACCTAGACAATGCCCGGGCTGCAAATATTAAAAAACAAACTTAGACGTACCTTCGTCCTCCGTTCCCCCGTTGCTAAGGAACCGGCCTCACTGTCCTCCGCTGTTATCGCTGCTTCCTGGTGTTGGGACGTCACAGAGCCACCTTCAGCCTATCACCGGCCGCAGCGATGTCCCGCCTCTGCCGATGATAGGCTGAGCCCACTGTCATGTAAGAAGCTGGCCGGCTTCTTACATGACAGTCGGCTCAGCCTATCATCTGCCGAGGCGGGACATCGCCGCGGCCGGTGATAGGCTGAAGGTGGCTCTGTGACGTCCCAAAACCGGGAAGCAGCGATAATAGCGGAGGGACCATGAGGCCAGTGCCTTAGCAACGGGGGAACGGAGGACGAAGGTACGGTAAGTTAAAGTTTGTTTTGTAATACCCTATTTGCAGCCCGGGCACAGGAATAGATACAGCGCAGCGGGCGATCATTATTTGGGGGGGGGGAGAGAAGCTGCGCTTGCGGGTGACAAACGATTATTACCCCGATGTGGGGTGCTGGGCTGATAAACCGGCGGGGGGAGGGGGTTGAGGGATGTTGGACTTCAGAGCTGCACCCATCACATGATAATAATGGGAGGGCGTAAATACCGTGGAACCGCCATGTTGTTTAATGCATACCGTACTGTAAATAAGTAAGCCCTACCCTGAAAATAGGCCCTAGTGTGTTTTTTTGTGGCTAAAAGTAATATAAGACCCGGTCCTATTTTCGGAGAAACACGGTAGCATAGTTTTTTGCATACAGCTAAATACTTAATTTCACCCACAAAAAAAACAACACAAAGATGGCCATAAAACAGAAAATTAGAGAAAAAAAATGATCTAATCTGTATTTTTTAAAGGAATTCTGTCAGCTCTATTTGCTGTGGATAGCTATTGGATAGGTGCTAGAGCTAGTGGTGGCTGCCAAACTATGAAATCACCTTTCCATTTCTAAGCCAAATGTCAATGAAGCAGAGCCAAGCTGCACTAGTGCCACAGACTGGCACACCTCTTCACTTGCCCACACCTAAATGATATACATGGCTCCGTATGTCGATCAAGAAGCGGTTGGGAGGTGAGGGTGAGCGAAGAGGGGTGCCAGGCTGAGGCACTTCAGAAGCTTGGCTCCGCCTCCTTGACACTTTGCTTACAAATAGAGAGATTTTACAACCACCATTAGCTCCAGGGAAGGTACAATTTGCTTTAACACCCTAACACTTTGCAGTTTTTAGCAGCAAATACAGCTGACATATTTCTTTAGAATCTAGACAATAATCTAGTGCAATTTTTTTGTAACAACCTATATAAAATAGAATTTCCTATTAGCTATCATCACTTTATTTGAATTGCCCTATTAACCTGTAAAGTACTAGTTTCCTGCAGTACTTAATAATATTAGTTATTAATAGAGACCTGGCTATAAACCGGTTTAGGTATGATTGTTCATAGGATTATTTGTATATATGACTTGTATGATACACGTAACTGAACATGCACTACAAACTTTCTAATAATGCGGTTGTAATTTGTTCTATGTGGTTTGATGACTGTGATGATAAGGAGGAGAATAGTGGAAAGGGATTTGTACAGCATTACAGTGAAAGGTGACACCAGGAGATGGATAAAACAGGATCTTCACAGTAGCTGAAGCTCAGAGCTCAACCTCCCCCATGTGCATAAATGTGAGTCAACTCACCCCCCCCCCCCTGGAGACTCTGCACGTATCCGCCTGGACCAGGTGCACAACGTAATGAAGAAAGATGAGGATAATCCAGCAGAGTCTTGCAATTTCGTTTTTTTCAGTATAAAATCAATACATCGACAACGGTGAAGCAATACTGGACGCGTTTCGGACAGCTGACATGAAAGTGATCAAAGTCTGTATATATAGACATCACAGGTTGCAGAAAAAAGCATATACAGGTGAAATAAAATCAGGTAATTAAGACCATGTGACCAATGTGGGTGGTACCAGACTCCAACATTCCTATACACAGTGTGTAAGCAGTTGCCTGTATGGGCAGCTACTAGTTAAATGCAGTATACAACCCTGTTCACACTGTGTCATAGGACTAACACAAAAATATGTGAAAGTTTTGTTAAATCAAGGACTACAGACTAAAAACATGTACAGAAGCAAAACTAAGCGTAAAGTACATTAGAATAACAGACTGGTAATGCAGACTAGCATGGGTAGAGACTGACATGAAAACAGATTGGCAGAGACCAGGAAATAAAGGAAATTTCAATAATATAAAAATAATTCCTTACGGATATTTAGTCCGAATGGTTCTGCTGTGTTCAGGGTTAGTTGCCAGAAGGCTTCACGATTCAGAAACCGTCTGTGTAAGTCGCCTCCTCGTGATACCTTTTCAGTAGCATAAGCTCTAAACGCACAATCTGAGCCTGCATGTATGTTCTTAAAATGAGGGGATGCCGCAGAGATGTCGTTGAGGTGTTCTAGAATTCTGGTTTTGAATTTACGTTTGGTGCAACCAATATACTTTAGGTTACATTCTACACACTCAATGACATAGGCAATGTTGGTCGAGCAGCAGTTTAAAAATTGTTTAAAGGGTACCTCTCATCAAATAAACGTTTGATATATTTTAGATTAATGAATGTTGAATAACTTTCCAATAGCATGTTAATGAAAAATATGCTTCTTTCTATTGTATTTTTCCCGATCAGTCCTGTCAGCAAGCATTTCTGACTCATGCTGGAGTCCTAAACACTCAGAGCTGCCAGCCTGCTTTGTTCACAGCCAAACAGGCTGTGAACAAAGCAGGCTGGCAGCTCTGAGTGTTCTCCTTTGTGAACAAAGCAGACTGGCAGCTTGTAGTGTTTAGGACTCCAGCATGAGTCTGAAATGCTTGCTGCCAGGACTGGTAGGGAGACCCCTAGTGGTCATTTCTTCAAAGTGGAAAATTAAATAGAAAGAAGCATATTTTTTTAATAACATGCAATTGTTAAGTTATTCTGCATACATTAATCTAGAATATATCAAAAGTTTTTTTGATGAGAGGTACCCTTTAATAGTAAACTCCCTATCCTGAGATGAATTGGAGAATGACTTAACATTCTTGGTATATCCACATGTGCGGCATGGATGACAGCCACAACCATACAAACCTTGGCATTTAAGCCAGTTTTTCAGTCGAGATTAATTTTTACCAATATTGTTTGAGGAGATCTGATCTCCCAGTGATTTGGCTTTTTTTGAGACAATCATGCAGCCTTTGGATAATAACTGGGCTAATACCGGGTCTTGTTTCAGCACATGTAAATGTCTCAAGATAATGCCACGGGCTCTGTTAAATTGGGGAGAATAAGTTATAGCTACAACAGGTTTAGCTGCAGATTTGTGGGAATGTTTGAGGAGCAGTAAATCATTTCTGTCCCGCTTATCGACAGTTCTTTCAGCCACCTCTAATTGTTTGTGAGAATAACCGCGTTTCTGCAATCTACCCATCAGCTCAACCTTCTGGGCTTCGTATGTCTCTGTATAGAATTGTTTCTCTTGAGACGTGTTAATTCGCCTATGGGTATGGCCCTGGTTGTATGCCTGGGATGATTGCTGTCACCCATTAAAAGGGTGTTGCCTGAAATGGGTTTCTGATAGGAAGTGGACTGTACAGCATTCCCAGAAATTCCAACCAGAGTCAAATCCAAGAAGGACACCGAGTTTAAATACGTTTCAGAGGTGAAGGTGAGGTTAACTGAGTTATTATATATATATATATATATATATATATATATATATATGACACGAAGTCTAGTACGGAAGACACACCGGACCGCCAAATGACAAGCACGTCATCGATGTATCTTCCGTACCAGACTATGTCGACTTTGTATAGGAATGTTGGAGTCTGGTACCACCCACATTGGTCACATGGTCTTAATTACCTGATTTTATTTCACCTGTATATGCTTTTTTCTGCAACCTTTGATGTCTATATATACAGACTTTGATCACTTTCATGTCAGCTGTGACAAAGGACAGATTACTGTCCGAAACGCGTCCAGTATTGCTCCACCGTTGTCGATGTATTGGTTTTATACTGAATAAACCGAAATTGCAAGACTCTGCTGAATTATCCTCATCTTTCCTCAACCTCCCCCACCCTGTGTAATAAAATCTGTAGAGGTTACAGATAATGCCTAGAAACCTTTCCCATTCTTCAAGATAGGGGATAAATGTCTGAACACAGGGGGTCTGACAGCTAGGACCCCCTGCGATCTCCCGTATGGGGCCATGACTCGGCCCAGGCTGAGCTGCTGTGTGACGTTTCGCACATAGTAGGTCAGCTGGTACAAACACGCCCCCTCCATTCATCTCTATGAGCGAGGTGAAGACACAGCATTCCTTTGTCTCCATCTCTCCCATAAAAATGAATGAAGGGGGTGTGTTTTGACCAGGTGACGTGCTGGGTACAAAACGTACTCTAGCAGCGCAGAGCCGGGGCCGAGCCAGGGCCCCAGACAGGACCGTGGTGGGTCCCAGCTGTCGGACTCCTCATGATCAGACATTTATTTATACATGTCTTAGCACTGGACTTCTTCTTTAAAGGGGTACTCCCCTGGAAAAAAAAAATTTTAATCAACAGGTACCAGAAAGTTAAACAGATTTGTAAATTACTTCTATTTAAAAATCTTAATCCTTCCAATACTTATCAGCTGCTGTATGTTCCAGAGTAAGTTCTTTTCTTTTTGAATTTCCTTTTTGTCTGACCACAGTGCTCTCTGCTGACACCTCTGTCCATTTTAGGAACTGTCCAGAGTAGGAGCAAATCCCCATAGTAAACCTATCCTGCTCTGGACAGTTCCTAAAATGGACAGCAGAGGTCAGCAGAGAGCACTGTGGTCAGACAGAAAGGAAATTCAAAAAGAAAAGAACTTCCTCTGTAGTATACAACAGCTTATAAATACAGGAAGGATTAAGATTTTTTAACAGAAGTAATTTACAAATCTGTTTAACTTTCTGGCATCAGTTGATTTAAATAAAAAAAAAATGGTTTCCAGGGAAGTACCCCTTTAACACTAACTTATCCCTATAAACCAGTGGTGGGCAACCTTTTTTTTCAACTGAGCCAAATCTCGCCAAAACCACGATTGAAATTTATTTTGAGAGCCACATTTTTAAAACCGAAAATACATAGGATGGTACACTGTTTTTAATAAGTTTTTATTGAGGGGCACATGACAGGGGGCATTATAAGTGAGGGGAACATGTCAGGGGGGCATTATATATAAGGGGTACATGACAGGGGGGCATTATATGGGCACATGACAGGGGGGGGGTTCCTGCACATATAATGTCCCCCTGCCATGTGCCCCTCATATATAATGCCCCCCTGACATGTGCCCCTCACTTATAATGCCCCCTGTCATGTGCCCCCACATATAATGCCCCCTGACATGTGCCCCACACATATAATGCCCCCCTGACATGTGCCCCATATATATAATACCCCATGTCCTGTGCCCCTCACAATATAATGCCCCCCTGACATGTGCCCCTCACTTATAATGCCCCCTGTCATGTGCCCCCACATATAATGCCCCCTGACATGTGCCCCACACATATAATGTCCCCCAGACATGTGCCCCTTATATATAATACCCCATGTCCTGTGCCCCTCACAATATAATGCCCCCCTGACATGTGCCCCTCACATATACCGTATATGCCGGCGTATAAGACGACTGGGCGTATAAGACGACCCCCAACTTTCACAGTTAAAATATAGAGTTTGGGATATACTCACCATATAAGACTACCCTTCCTACTGTGATGTACGGTACCTTGTAGCCCCCCCCCCCATTAGGTAGGCAGTATAGTTCCCCCCACATTAGGTAGGCAGCATGTTCCCCCACAATAGTAGGAAGCTCCCCCACATTAGGTCAGCAGTTCCCCCGCAATAGTAGACAGCTCCCCCACATTAGGTCAGCAGTTCCCCCACATGAGGTCAGCAGCTCCCCCACAATAGTAGGCAGCTCCCCCACATTAGGTCAGCAGTTCCCCCACAATAATAGACAGCTCCCCAACATTAGGTCAGCAGTTCCCCCACATTAGGTCAGCAGCTCCCCCACATTAGGTCAGCAGTTCCCCCACAATAGTTGACAGCTTCCCCCCCCCACAATATTAGGAAGTTCCCCCACAATAGTAGGCAGCGCCCCTCCACAATAGTAGGCAGCTCCCCCCACAATAGTTGACAGTATAGTTCCCCCACAATAGTAGGCAGCTCCCCCACAATAGTTGGCAGCTCCCCCCCCCCACAATATTAGGAAGTTCCCCCACAATAGTAGGCAGCTCCCCCCCACAATAGTTGGCAGTATAGTTCCCCCACAATGGTAGGCAGCTCCCCCCCCACAATAGTTGGCAGTATAGTTCCCCCACAATGGTAGGCATCTCCCACCCACAATGGTTGGCAGTATAGTTCCCCCACAATAGTTGGCAGTATAGTCCCCCCACAATAGTTGGCAGTATAGTCCCCCCACACTAGTTGGCAGTATAGTTCCCCCACAATAGTTGGCAGTATAGTCCCCCCACAATGGTAGGCAGCTCCCCCCCACAGACATACAGCTTCCAGCCATATACAGTGTATGGCTGCAGACTGTATGTCTGTATACTGCCCCCCACAGTGTTCCGGTCACCGCTCCTCCGGCCCGGGTCACCATCTACTGCTATGGCCTATGGACCATAGCAGTAGGTGCCGGGACAGGAGGAGCGGTGACCGGAACACTGAAGATGACGTGCCGCCGGTCACTTACCAGGCTCTGGCCGGCGCACATCTTCCTCCGGTCCTCCACAACCATAGAGAGACGGAGGATTGCAGGAAGACCGCAGGAGGGCACGCGCCGGCCGGGGAATGGTAAGTGACCGACGGACATCCTTATGTCCCGAACAGATTTTACGGGACACAGGGATGTCCGGCATAGGAAAACCTATGATTATCTGCCCGGGCCGGCTCCAGTTTACGGCTGCAGGCGGGGGCCGGCCAGAGCAGGTAAAAACTAATACTGTATACTAAAAACCAGGGGACCTCCAGCTGTTGTGAAACTACAACTACCAGCATGCCCGGACAGCCTTTGCCGGTCCGGGTATGCTGGGAGTTGTAGTTTCACAACAGCTGGAGGCACCCTGGTTTTTAGTATACAGCAGTGGTCGATACTATGCTGCCGCTGCTGCTCTGCATACAAGGGCCTGATACTAGTATCAGGCCCTTGTATGTTACCAGTGTGCATGGGCGGCCGCCACGGCCCGACCGCACTGCAAGAGCCGCATTAAAGTGCGTGAAGAGCCGCAGCTTGCCGACCACTGCTATAAACAATCTAAAGGTGACTGGTGCTAAGGTATTCTTTATATTGTACAGAGTACTGGAGTGACCTTCAGATTATCCAGATTCTTCTCATAATAATAAGGGAATGCCTTTATAACTGAGGTGTCATTCGGTTCATTCCATGTGTGTAAAAGGTTAAATGTGACTCCACCCAAATTACATAAATTCCCTCTGATGCTGTCATTTTATCCTAGGTTTACCTATGCAATTTAGATAGATTTTTAGTTTTGAATTGTTTATTGTGGTAACCACTTATTTAGCTGACTTACCTTATGTTAATAGCAGAAATATATGGTTCATAGGATATATTAATATAATTAAATAAAAATAAAAAACTCTTCTACCTCTACCTTGTCTCTCTCCGTACAGGTTTCATTCCCAAGGTTCTTTTACAATGTGTCCAGAGTTGAGCAGTAGTCTTTTGTTTTTTAAGACACTTATAGGGGTTCTCCCAAGATTAAAAATTCTAAACTTGTCCCGGCTGGGACCCCCACCGACAACAAAAATAAGGCTCCCTTGTGTCAATCATTGCAGCTACAGAGGAGCGAACTTACAGTAAATTCGATTTGTCATGAACTTCTCGGCTCAGCAGTTGATGACTTTCCCTGCATAAATTAGTTCAGCTTTCCGGTGCTCCCGTGGGCTGGAAAAGGTGGATACAGTCTTAGGAGACTCTTTCCTAGGAATGTATCCACCTTTTCCAGCCCACTGGAGCACCGGAAAGCTGAACTAATTTATGCAGGAAAAGTCAGCAACCGCCGAGCTGAGAAGTTCGTGACGAATCGAATTTACTGTAAGTTCGCTCATCTCTAATTGCAGCACATTTACCAAAAACCACCCAAGTGGCATCAGAAGTGTTGGCTCTGGAGAAAAAGAAAGCAGACCCATTTTTCTAATCCTTTGCACCCTATTTAAATGCCGAATGAATCCATGTGGGGTCGATCACTTTCATTTGACAGACTAAGGGTCTATTCACACGGGAGAATTTCCGCTTGCAGAATTCCGCCTAAAATGAAAGCCCATAGACTTCTATGGGATTCCACTCTCCCATTCACACTTCTGAATTTCCACAAGCGGAGATTCTGCCGTGTGAATAGAGCCTAAGCCTAGGCTACGCTGAGACTGTAGTTGTAGCTCAGGTATTTTGTAGACCTTGTCGCAGTGTAGCCCAGCAGGACATGGGCCGTGTTATACAGTATGTTTTTATTTTGCTGTGTGAATGGGAGGAAAGAGTTAATGTGGTTGGGTGTTAAATCTAAACTTGCTGGATTAGCAGCCTTTCTGAACAACAAAACACTCACACATTATTGTCAGGGCGAGGACACAGAAATGAGCTTCTAACAACTAGTTACTGAGTCAAAGTTGAGTCACTTCAGATTTGTTTTGTTGCTGTTAACAGATATAACATTCTGATATGCTGCACCTGTCTGCTTTACTGCCACCTGGTGGTTGTCCGGATAATTGCAGGGTTGCAGAATTTCTGATTCTATGATTCAGTAGCCCACGTGATGTACCCCACCCCATAATGCAGAAAAACAGCGGTGCACAATGTGCTGCAGCAAACCTTTATCAATAACTATACTAAACAACACCACCTACCTAGGGGGGGGGAAATAAGTGGAACATAAAAACACATAATCAGGGACAGGTGTAACCTCCCTTTTTAGTCTGGATAGGTGAACATTAGCACTAGAAAATATACCCAATATTGTCCTCCTCCTAAATGCAGTATATAGTCATTACAGTACAGTTACATCCAGGAACTCACAGGTGAGGCTGGGTTCACACCACGTTTTCTTAAATACGGTTCCCGTATACGGTTTGGAGGAGGGGGGCGGGGCTTAATCGCGGCGCCCGCACTCAGCCGTATTCGGGAATTGTATTTAATGCAAGTCTATGAGCCGACCGGAGTGAACCGCAGCCTCCGGTCGACCACGTTTTTGCCTGCGGTCGGGAAACCGCATACGGCCGAAAACGAAGCCGACCGGAGGCTGCGGTTCACTCCGGTCGGCTCATAGACTTGCATTAAATACGGTTCCCGAATACGGCTGAGTGCGGGCGCCGCGATTAAGCCCCGCCCCCCTCCTCCAAACCGTATACGGGAACCGTATTTAAGAAAACGTGGTGTGAACCCAGCCTAACTTCAGTCATTCTCTTCCACCATCTTCTCCATCTGGCCGTGATGACTTCTTTCAGTCAAGAGTGCAAAATATTTTGGAAGAACATTTTGTTACACAGAGTGACTATGGGGGAGATTTATCAAAACCTGGGCAGAGGAAGAGTGGTGCAGTTGCCCATAGCAACCAATCAGATTGCTTCTTTCATTTTCCACAGGCCTCTAAAGAGGCCTGTGGAAAATGAAAGAAGCAATCTAATTGGTTGCTATGGGCAACTGCACCACTCTTCCTCTGCACAGGTTTTGATAAATCTCCCCCTATGTGCTGAACAGGCCGATTTCGCACCATGTTGTAGGACCAGCTATGTAATAGGGAATGTGCAATTGACAGCTGAATGAGGCACAACTACCGGGCCATATATGAGGCTTGGTACATCAGTGACGACCTACAAGACTGGCACTAGTTTACTAAGCGACTCAGGACGTGTAGAATGGCCCTTAGACACCACACTTATCCACCACTCTTCTCACCTTTTCTATACCCATAGTGCCTCAAACAGACATAACATCCTCTTTAGTTTCTCACACAGTAAAAGTGCAAACTTTAATAATTTCCCTACACTAATAGTGCACCCTTATGTGGCCCCCTACAGTAATCCCCCCTCCTCCATTGTGCCCCATATAGTTGTAATCTTCTTCTGTTCCCTAAATCAAATGGTTAGGTAGACCCTTCCTCCGTTTGGTAGATAGGAAAACTCCCATTTGGTAGATAACTGGACTTAATAGGTAGGAAGGCCCCCCTTAGGCAGATGGGTATGTAAGTAAGTAAACTTCCCCCATTAGGTAAGTAGCCCCCAAATAGGTAGGTAGGTAGGTTGTAGGTTGTCCTACAAATGACCTAGGAAGGAAGCCCCTCCATATTAGCTCGGTACATCCCCTCCCATAGACCTGCATTGCGGGGGTGGGGCGTGACATCATGAGGGGGCTATGATGTCACAAGCTCCCGGCGCCGGCTCCAGCTTTCAGAACAGTTTGTTCCAAACGCTGAGCGAAGTACCCCTTTAATGGTGGAGGGCACAAATAGTGGCACAATAAAAATCTGCTGCAGAATTGCTCCTAACTAACCTTCACTTCAACTTGGAGCAAAGCATAACATAAATATATATAAGGTCATCATCAACAGGCCACACTTCTTGCTACAGATTACCTTTAGCTTGTGACTTGTAGTGTATCAGATGGACCTCCAATGTTCTCAGGAAAAGGTTTTCTTCTCTAACCCTACTTTCCTTCCAGGGACTGTCCACTATCCATGTCTAATCCACTCATTTACAGGACTATGCCACTCAGGCCACTGTACAGGCCACATGTTAAAGGGGTATTCCAGGCCAAAACCTTTTTTTTTATATATCAACTGGCTCCGGAAAGTTAAACAGATTTGTAAATGACTTCTATTAAAAAATCTTAATCCTTCCAATAGTTATTAGCTTCTGAAGTTGAGTTGTTGTTTTCTGTCTAACTGCTCTCTGATGACTCACGTCCCGGGAGCTGTGCAGTTCCTATGGGGATATTCTCCCATCATGCACAGCTCCCGCAACGTGACATCCTCATTGAGCAGCTAGACAGAAAACTTCAGAAGCTAATAACTATTGGAAGGATTAAGATTTTTTAATAGAAGTAATTTACAAATCTGTTTAACTTTCCGGAGCCAGTTGATATATATATAAAAAAAAGGTTTTGCCTGGAATACCCCTTTAAATGGTACCTCTCATCAAATAAACTTTTGATATATTTTAGATTAATGAATGTTGAATAACTTTCCAATAGCATGTTAATGAAAAATATGCTTCTTTCTATTGTATTTTTCCCGATCAGTCCTGTCAGCAAGCATTTCTGACTCATGCTGGAGTCCTAAACACTCAGAGCTGCCAGCCTGCTTTGTTCACAGCCAAACAGGCTGTGAACAAAGCAGACTGGCAGCTCTGAGTGTTCTCCTTTGTGAACAAAGCAGACTGGCAGCTTGTAGTGTTTAGGACTCCAGCATGAGTCTGAAATGCTTGCTGCCAGGACTGGTAGGGAGACCCCTAGTGGTCATTTCTTCAAAGTGGAAAATTAAATAGAAAGAAGCATATTTTTTAATAACATGCACCTGTAAAGTTATTCTGCATACATTAATCTATAATATATCAAAAGTTTTTTTGATCAGAGGTACCCTTTAATGTCTCATGGTGTGTGACCCTTATTTGAGGCCTCTCATATTATGACAGGTCGACCCCCACTGTTCAAGATGCTGCTTCTCTAAGGACCATAATTAAAAAAAAATAAAAAATTCAAATTGTCTTGTTGAATATAAATAATTAAAGTTAGAAAACAGACCAACATGTCTTGTATCTCCTTGGTGATAAGTTGTTCAACAAAGTATTTTGTTTACGGTAATTTATTTTAAAATGAGTAAATACCGCAGCGCCATTCCCCATACCGTACCCTCTATAGGTAACCTTCTCTATATCTAGATATCTATGGTCTACAGTCAAAACAATTAGGATATTGTGCCTTTTATTGCTTTGTGAATGAGAGAAAGGCAAGAATTATAAAACTAAATACACAGATCTAAAATATATATATATATATATATATATATATATATATATATATATATTATTTTTTTTTTTTTTTCAATGTACTAATTTTCGGGGACATTTAATAGTAGAATAACCTTTTTTTTTCGGAATGTTTCAATCTTATATTTTGTCATGGCCTTCATTTAACTTTTGTGTTATCCATTCATAGATTTTTGGCAAAAGTTGTGGAAATCATCATTTTTCATTTATAGTAGAAGATGACCATCAGCCACACAAACAGGTCATTCACAGACTACAGACGGACATCATGGAATACAAAGGTGACTCTTTACCAGTGACCATCACCGCAACAAGTTTCCTCTATTCTTTAATGTTAGTGGCTGCTGACAACTGTGATGAATGTTGTGTGCGCTGCCCCCATGTCCCTGTGTACAATGCTTTACTGATCTGTGAACAGGAATGTGGGAAGAGGCATATGACTGATGTGTCTGTGGGTTAGGAGACAATTTGGTCTCTTTGAAAGACTTTAGGTCTCACAGAATTGTAAGTGGAATCGCATGTCCTAGCAATAACCAAGTACCGTATTTTTTGCACGATAGGACGCATCGGCATATAAGACGCACCCAATTTTAAAGGTGCAAAATCTAGAAAAAAAAGATTCTGAACCCAATAGTGATCTTCAACCTGCGGACCTTGGCCGTTGGCTGTCCGGGCATGCTGGGAGTTGTAGTTTTGCAATATCTGGAGGTCCGCAGGTTGAAGACCACTTGTATAGGAGGTAATACTCACGTGTCCCCGCCGCTCCGGACCCGTCACCGCTGCCCTGGATGTCGCTCCATCGCTGTCGCCGCGTCCCGGTGGTGTCCCCGATGCTCCGGACGTCTTCTTCCCCGGGATCCACGCTCTCCGTCGCCGTCATCACGTTGCTACGCACGCTGCTCCTATTGGTTGACGGGACGGCGTGATCGACGACGTGATGAGAGCGCCGACAGTGCAGGGGTTCACGGCACAGAGCAGACAACGGGGAGGCAGGTAAGGTCCCTCCCGGTGTCCTGTAAGCTGTTCGGGACGCCGCGATTTCACCGCTGCGGTCCCGAACAGCCCGACTGAGCAGCCGGGTTAGTGTCCCTTTCGCTTCAGATGCGGCGGTCAGCTTTGATCGCCGCATCTAAAGGGTTAATACAGGGAATCACCGCGATCGGTGATGTCCTGTATTAGCTGTGGGTCCCGGCCGTTGATGGCCGTGGCGATAGGTGTGTATTCGCCGTATAAGACGCACCAAGTGTGTCTGATACGGCGAAAAATACGGTAATATATCCCTATATTTTATACGTAAATGAGCAAATATTTAGTATTGACCAATTCTTCTATGTAGTTGTTCTAAATAAAGAAAAAAAAGTAATTTAGCTACCGTATTTATCGGCGTATAACACGCACTTTTTAGGCTAAAATTTTTAGCCTAAAGTCTATGTGCGTGTTATACGCCGATACACCCCCAGGAAAGGCAGGGGGAGAGAGGCCGTCGCTGCCCACTTCTCTCCATCTGCCTTTCCTGGGGTCTAGAGCCCTGCTGCCGGCCCTTCTCTCCCCCTGGCCATTGCCGGCGCCGATAGCCAGGGGGAGAGAAGCGGCGCCGACAGCCAGGGGGAGAGAAGCGGTGCCGACAGCCAGGGGGAGAGAAGGGGCAGCGGCACCCATTGCCGGCGCCGCTGCCCCGGTACCTCCCCCCATCCCCGGTGGCATAATTACCTGTTGCCGGGGTCGGGTCCGCGCTGCTGCGGGCCTCCGGCGTGCGTCCCCTGCGTCGTTGCTATTCGCTGCACGGTGCGGCGCATGATGTCAGTGCGCCACGCCTTGCATAGCAACGACGCAGGGGGCGCACGCCGGAGGCGTGCAGCAGCGCGGACCCGACCCTGGCAACAGGTAATTATGCCACCGGGGATGGGGGGAGGCAACGGGGCACCGGCAATGGGTGCCGCTGCCCCTTCTCTCCCCCTGGCTGTCGGCGCCGCTTCTCTCCCCCTGGCTATCGGCGCCGGCAATGGGGCGCCGGCACTGATAGTCAGGGGGACAGAACGGGCAGCGGCGCCGACAGCCAGGGGGAGAGAAGGGCCGGCAGCAGGGCTCTAGACCCCAGGAAAGGCAGGGGGAGAGAAGCGGGCAGCAACGGCCTCTCTCCCCCTGCCTTTCCTGGGGGTGTATCGGCGTATACACGCGCACACACGCACCCTCATTTTACCATGGATAAAAAAACTTTTTTTACCCAAATATCCTTGGTAAAATGAGGGTGCGTGTTATAGGCCGGTGCGTGGTATACCCCGATAAATACGGTATTTGTTATTCATAGAGTTATATCTAGTACAGATTGAAAATATGAAAATATATTTCCTACTTTGCTTATGGAGAATAGTATTTAAAGGGTTATTCCGGCCTTAGACATCTTATCCCCTATCCAAAGGTCCAACACACTACTATGGTGCCCCAACACAGCCCCTCCAGCTGCTACCCATCAGAGAAGTCAGGTGGCTAAAGTATAGAAGGTTTGCTGAATGCACAGTATGTCTTAGTGTATGGTCATGCAAAGTGTATTTTCTACATTTATTGTAATTTCTGTTATGCAGAAGTCTAAAGCATACAGTGGGGTCTAAAGTGTTCAGAGGGTTTATGATTTTCATGTATTATTGTATCCACACATCATTATGTACAACTGAATAAGGATTTAGTCACATAAAAATCTCATGTCCAATTATTGCAGGAGCCAGTCCCAACTCCACTCCCTAGCCTGGAAAAAGAGGTGGATCTCACATTGTCCTAGTTAGTTGAGGCTTGGCTTTTTGTTAAGTGACCATATCTGGTCTCTTATTTCTGTTAATCTTTCTGAGGAGACTAGTTACTGCTAATGTTAGGCATACCTCGTACATATACAGTGGGAATCAAAAGTTTGGGCACCCCACGTAAAAATTTGTATTAATGTGAATAAAGAAGCCAAGGAAAGATGGAAAAATCTCCAAAAGGCATCAAATTACAGATTAGACATTCTTATAATATGTCAACAAAAGTTAGATTTTATTTCCATCATTTACACTTTCAAAATAACAGAAAACAAAAAAATGGCGCCTGCAAAAGTTTGGGCACCCTGCAGAGTTGTACTGCCCCCTTTGGCAAGTATCACAGCTTGTAAATGCTTTTTGTAGCTAGCCAAGAGTCTTTCAATTCTTGTTTGAGGTATCTTTACCCATTCTTCCTTACAAAAGTCTTCCAGTTCTTTGAGATTTCTGGGCTGTCTGTCACGCACTGCTCTTTTAAGGTCTATCCATAGATTTTCAATTATGTTGAGGTCGGGAGATTGTGAAGGCCATGGCAAAACCTTCAGTTTACGCCTCTTGATGTAATCCCCTGTGGATTTCGAGGTGTGTTTAGGATCATTATCCATTTGTAGAAGCCATCCTCTCTTTAACTTCAGCTTTTTCACAGATGGCATCAAGTTTGCATCCAAAATTTGCTGAAATTTTATTGAATAATTTTTCCTTCTACTTGTGAGATGTTCCCTGTGCCACTGGCTGCAATACAACCCCAAAGCATGATTAATCCACCCCATGCTTAACAGTTGGACAGAGGTTCTTTTCATTAAATTCTGTTCCCCCTCTTCTCCAAACGTACCTTTGCTCATTCCTGCCAAAAAGTTCAATTTTAAGCTCATCGGTCCACAGAACTTGTTTCCAAAATGCATCCGGCTTGTCTATATGTTCATTTGCAAAGTTCAAATGCTGATTTTTGTGGTGAGGACGTAGAAGAGGTTTTCTTCTGATGACTCTTCCTTGAAGACCATATTTGTACAAGTATCTCTTTATAGTGGAATAGTGTACCACAACTCCAGTGTCTGCCAGATCTTTATGGAGGGATTTTGCACTCAAACGTGGGGTTTGAATAGTTTTTCTCAAAATCCTGCGAGCTGTTCTGTCTGATATTTTTCTTGGTCTTCCAGATCTTGCTTTAACTTCCACTGTTCCTGATGACTGTAATTTCTTCATTACATTCCGAACAGAGGATATTGACATCTGAAAACGTTTTGCTATCTTCATATAGCCTTCGCCAGCTTTGTGAACGTCAACTATTTTAGGTTTCAGATTTCTAGACAACTGCTTAGAAGAACCCATGGTGCTGATTGTTGGGGCAAGGTCAGATGATTCTGGGCATTTAAAACCTTTAAGATTGACATCACCTGGTCTTCCCAGTTGATGACTGAGAACAATCCATGAGACTGGCAGGTCTCAGCTTTGCAAAGGGGGCAGTACATGCTATAAATTCTGCAGGCTGCCCAAACTTTTGCAGACACCATTTTTTTGTTTTTTGTTATTTTTAAAGTGTAAATGATGGTAATAAATCAAACTTTTGTTGACATATTATAAGAATGTCTAATCTGTAATTTGATGCCTTTTGGAGATTTTTCCATCTTTCCTTGGCTTCTTTATGCACATTAATACAAATTTTTACCTTGGGTGCCCAAACTTTTGATCCCCACTGTATATACACTAGACCTGTCTGTTACAAATAACTCAGTTCCAGGCCCTCTGTGAAGATATGTTATTCTTCAAAGAGGTTTAGCAAGGATAGGTTGCACAAGGGCCTTGCTGTGTATTACTTGAACTTTTATTGGCCTCTGGTCGGAGCAGTGCCAGCCTGTCTGCCAAGCCAAGGAGGACTACCCCTGGATATGCTCCTTACATTGCATTTCCCCATGATTATCTCCTGTGAGATCCTCGTACAGTAGTTCCTGTAGGTACATTCACACTGCGAAATTCCGCGAGTGGAATTCCGCGCAGTGAACATTACCATCAGTGTGTAAAGAAAAGAAATAGCGCTTCGGCACAGCAATAGCACATAGAGTGATCCCCTTGTTATAAAAACATGCGGCAGCAAACACACTATAGCCGAAGGAAAGTGAAGGTGCAAGATCTATGGAGAGCACAAAACGCTGTCAGATATATCATGTAGAGAAAATTGATCGCACTCACCATTCTACTTAAACATGCGGCTTTTTTATTACAACTTCAATGAGAAGAAACAGTGAACACGGCCATGTGGAGAAAGGAGTAAGACGCCGGTGTGTATCAAGGTGCGACAGCTGTTTCATGGGTCTTCCGCAAGACAATTCTGCCACTGAAACTGATCATTCTTTGTGCAGAATTCCGCGAGCAATGCATAGCCGTCAATGGTGACAGTGCAGTGCCGCACGGTCCTAACACTGAAGTACTTTCGGCGGCCGCCAGACAAAATCTCTGTTCGCGGAATTCTGCGAGCGGAGATTCCGCAGTGTGAACGTACCCTAAACTGGACTGCAAAGCAAAATGACGGCTCTCCTCGGCTAAATGCTTACACCTGCGCCTGGATTAACCGGTTCAAGCAATGCAGAAAGAAGAGATTTCCAGCGCAGGATGAATGCAACAGATTCTTTATTGCGGATCACATGGAATGCACAGGTAACACCAATGCGTTTCGGGTCAAGCTGGACCCTTAGTCATGCCATGACTAAGGGTCCAGCTTGACCCGAAACGCGTTGGTGTTACCTGTGCATTCCATGTGATCCGCAATAAAGAATCTGTTGCATTCATCCTGCGCTGGAAATCTCTTCTTTCTAAACTGGACTGCGAGCTAGAACTTTAACATCTACACATTTCTGCAGCAGACATCTTCACAAACAGGAGCTAAAGCACTAAGTATTTATTTATGCAAAATGATCTGTGAATGCAGCATTCAGTTAAAGGGACAGGGACTAAATTCTTCTTCTCCTGAATCCTACATTTTACAACCAAAGCTGTACTGTTATAATCTACATTTAAGTATCTGTATTTTACTGGATTACAAGTTGTTTTATAGAGACCTGGCTTCAGAGGTCTCATTCCTGCGTTGTGTGGAATATTGGGTTACATAACAGCTACGTGGCGTACACTTTCAGGACTACTACCCTTATCATGGGGTAGTAGACGAGGGTCTCTAATAAAGTGGCCATTTATTGTTAGTCACATATGAAATTGGGTAATGCAGTTTGCATTTTTTGTTCCATTTAAACAAAGTACTTGAAATACTTTGAAGTACTTAAGTCCTTGAAGAAAAACAAACTGCTAGAGTCATAGGGGGAGATTTATCAAAACCTGTGCAGAGGAAGAGTGGTGCAGTTGCCCATAGCAACCAATCAGATTGCTTAAATGAAAGAAGCAATCTGATTGGTTGCTATGGGCAACTGCACCACTCTTCCTCTGGACAGGTTTTGATAAATCTCCCCCATAGTGTAGTGAGCACGAAAACTGTGCCGTAAACTTTTTTCCATTGTTTTGTGGTGACAAATTCTTCCCCATCCACATAATGACTTATTCCTGACAGCTCAATACACTCCGAATATGCTTTAAGTAACTGCTAGAACAGAGCCTCTTCTGTCCACAGCAGCCTAAGGACAAGCACCAGGAGCTTCCATATGAGGTTTTGTTCATGGTTTCACACTTTTGTCCCCCCCCCCCCCCCCCCCGCAGGTTTTGGAGCTCCTGCCAAACTCTTCAGAATGGATGAAATGGCCCCACACTGGTGTCCAGTCTAGTAGTAGCAGTGACTGATGAATGTAGCGAAAGAATGAGGCCGGCAGAACTCAACGGAGGCTGAAGGATCTGGGAAAGACAAAGATGATAAGAATGAACAACTAGTCCTAAACAGAGCCCGGGGAGTAGTCAAGAAGAAAGATACAGTAGTCTTTTAAAGTAGACTTGAATAATGTATAATATAGTGAATGCGCTTTGTAAATATATTTTTATACTCTCAATGAAAGTTAAATCGGAAAGTCAAAGCCAAGTGCTTTTCCCACCTTCTGGTTGGTTTTGTTGAGGCGCCTGTAGTCAGGACTAAGTGTCACAGCACAGGACTGCAGAAGGAAGAGCTGGGAGGATTCCCATATTGTCTACTGGATTAGAATCGTATGATTAAAAGGAACTCCAGTGGATAACTGTGTAAATATAAAAACCTTCAGGGCATCTGGGAGGTTGTAATGTCACAATCACAATATGTGAATAATACTTACAGTGATGTCATAGTACAGGGATAATGCAGTAATGTCACAATATGTGAATAATACTTACTGTGATATTATAGTACAGGGATAATGCAGTAATGTCACAATATATAAATAATACTTACAGTGATGTCATAGTACAGGGATAATGCAGTAATGTCACAATATATGAATACTGTAATACTTACTGTGATATTATAGTACAGGGATAATGCAGTAATGTCACAATATATAAATAATACTTACAGTGATGTCATAGTACAGGGATAATGCAGTAATGTCACAATATGTGAATAATACTTAGAGTGATGTCATAGTACAGGAATAATGCAGTACTGTAATGTCACAATATGTGAATAATACTTACAATGATGTCATAGTACAGAGATAATGCAGTAATGTCACAATACGTGAATACAGTAATACTTACTGTGATATTATAGTACAGGGATAATGCAGTAATGTCACAATATATGAATAATACTTACTGTGATATTATAGTACAGGGATAATGCAGTAATGTCACAATATATAAATAATACTTAGAGTGATGTCATAGTACAGGGATAATGCAGTAATGTCACAATATATAAATAATACTTAGAGTGATGTCATAGTACAGGGATAATGCAGTAATGTCACAATATATAAATAATACTTAGAGTGATGTCATAGTACAGGAATAATGCAGTAATGTCACAATATGTGAATAATACTTAGAGTGATGTCATAGTACAGGAATAATGCAGTAATGTCACAATATGTGAATAATACTTACAGTGATGTCATAGTACAGGGATAATGCAGTAATGTCACAATATGTGAATAATCCACCTATATGGTTTATGCACTGGTCTGTACATGTGGTTTATATTATATTGGGAAGACCATAAGACCATTGCATAAAATAATTAGGGAACACCTCCGTTCACTCACTACTGGAAAAGGCTGCCCAAAAGTGATAGAACATATGAAATATAAACACAATAACAGAATTGAAGATTTAAAATTCCTAGGATTAAAAACAGTTGCACCCTTAAAATTTGGTGGAGACAGACATAAATTATTGTTACAAAAAGAATCTGAAATGATTATACTCACAGACGCCATAGGACCATTAGGTTTAAACCTACGGGAGGATCTTAATGTATTTCCATAGTGCAGGTGTATGTTGTTAGCATAGGATCTATGTTCACACCTAGCGTTATTAGTACAATGCATAACCCCCGTTTGTGTTACATGGTTTCAGGCGCTGTTATAGCTATTTAGTAAATACTAATGCTAGTCTCTCTACATTATACACAATATTTGTGCTTTTAACCCTGTAATGTCTATTTTTCTATTTTTGTATTACCTGGTGTATGTATTTAAGGGGGGAAGGGTTAATCGATGTCAGAGGTCACGTGTAAGCGCTCTGCGTAGCGCGAAACCGGTCGACTTACCTGGCGTTCTTGTTGCGTGGACCAGCGATCCCGAATAAAAATTCTTGCTGTTTCCGTGAGTGCCGTCTGCGATCTCTTCTTTCAAATATGTGAATAATACTTACTGGGTGTGGCCTGGATGCCGGCGTGAGTGGCCGCGTGTACAGAGAGCTCTCGCTGCCTCCTCCGTTTTACCTTGATTTTACCTACCCTGTGTGGCCGGTCTTCTCCCTGCGGAACCCTCCGCGGAACCCTCCGGTGCTGTGGATCTCCCGATGCTCCTCCTGGTCCGCTTCGGGTGCCTCCTGTCTTCTGCGGCTCCGGTCGGCTTGCTTCTGCGGAGCTTCAGTGAGGTGTCCGGTTGGGAGGTGAGGCTCTCCCTGGTACGAGCCGGTCTGCGTTCGGAGGTTGTGGAGTCCCCGCTGAGTCTCCGGGTCCTCAGTTTTTTTGGCTCTCCCTGGATCTGGGCACCATTGCAGGCCTTCATGGGAGGGGCTTCTTCTCCAGTCCTGGTTGCTGTGGTGACCCCTGCTGTGGAGCGTGCCATCTGCTGCAGCATGGATCCTGTGCCTATGAACCTGGTGCGGCTGCTGGACTCCCCTCTGCCATTCCCCTGGGAGCTGCGGCTTGCTGCTGAGTAACACCCTGTGGTGCCCTGTTGGAGCTCTGGGCCTCACTCTTCAGGGACTTCTGCTGGCCTGTCTACTGAGCCTCCATTCCTGTTTGTGAGAACCCTGGTGGGAGTGATGCCTGTTTGCTGGGACTTGTGGTACATAGTAAACTCCTTGCACCTGTCTACCTTGCTGGGGGGTTTCGTGCATACTGGACTGGACTGCGTGGCTTGTGACTTTCTACCTGCTCTCTGTCTGGCCCTGTCGACCACGGGTGGCTCCTGTGGTAGCAATAGAAATAAGAAATTCAAACTTAATGCCGGGGCTTCAAGGCCGACCTCTAATGAGGATGCCTCCTCTGATGGGTCTTCCCGCTCCTGTGGCCCTTCTCACCGGGTTCATGGTGCTCAGACCCCGCTTGCTTCTAAAGTATCCGTGCAGGCGGTGAAAGCGCTGAGCCAGTTCTCCAGGGCTCCGGATCGTCCTAGAGGTGACTCTCCTGACACTCCATTGTCCTTATTTGAGGGATCTCTGACTCCACCGCAGCAACAGTCTCCTGATCGACCTGTGTATAATGCTGTTGCTCTTGATCAGCGGTTTACTGAACTCTTGGCTGCCTTTACCTCCTGTCAGTCAATTATGGTGACCAAAGTGGATGAACTGCAGCAAGAGTTTGTTATTCTACGACATGAGACACAAAAGATCCCTGAACGCACTGAAGACGGTGGAAGACACTTTACACCTGCTGTTTTAGGTCCTGTCAGGGTCTGGTCTAGTGGCTGGTGAGGACACTGGAGGTGGATCCTCTGTGCCAGAGAGGCGATGGCGCGGGTCGTACTGGGGGATCGGTTCTAAGCAGTTACTGGTCTTCACCCAGAGCCCGCCGCCAAGCGGGATGGACTTGCTGCGGCGGTAACTACCAGGTCGTGTCCCCCCAGTAGCGACTCGACCCCTCTGGCTGCTGAGACAGGCGTGGTACAAAGGACAAGGCAAAGGCAAGGTCAGATGTAGCAGAAGGTCAGGCAGGCAGCAAGGTTCGTAGTCAGGGGCAACGGCAGAAGGAATTTGCAAAACACTTTCTCAGGGCACAAGGCAACAAGATCCGGCAGGGGACTAGAGAGCGGGGCCGAGTGCGCCGGGACTGAGCAGGACGGGGCCGGTGAGTGACACGGGATGCGACCCGCGGGCGGGGCACGTCCCACCGCGGGGATCGCAACCCCGCCGAGGGACACAGAGCAGGGCTCCCGGTCAGCGAGTCTGACCAGGGCGCTGCAAGCAGGAGTGTAACGCCGCAAGCTCTCTAGGGGAGAAGCGGGACCCA